>NC_054709.1:19195737-19226150 GCF_016097555.1 Gigantopelta aegis
AAGTTAAAGTGTGTTCACTAATATCATACAGTATATTTAGCCGTCCCTTTAAACTGAAGTTAAAGTGTGTTCACTAATATCATACAGTATATTTAGCCGTCCCTTTAAACTGAAGTTAAAGTGTGTTCACTAATATCATACAGTATATTTAGCCGTCCCTTTAAACTGAAGTTAAAGTGTGTTCACTAATATCATACAGTATATTTAGCCGTCCCTTTAAACTGAAGTTAAAGTGTGTTCACTAATATCATACAGTATATTTAGCCGTCCCTTTAAACTGAAGTTAAAGTGTGTTCACTAATATCATACAGTATATTTAGCCGTCCCTTTAAACTGAAGTTAAAGTGTGTTCACTAATATCATACAGTATATTTAGCCGTCCCTTTAAACTGAAGTTAAAGTGTGTTCACTAATATCATACAGTATATTTAGCCGTCCCTTTAAACTGAAGTTAAAGTGTGTTCACTAATATCATACAGTATATTTAGCCGTCCCTTTAAACTGAAGTTAAAGTGTGTTCACTAATATCATACAGTATATTTAGCCGTCCCTTTAAACTGAAGTTAAAGTGTGTTCACTAATATCATACAGTATATTTAGCCGTCCCTTTAAACTGAAGTTAAAGTGTGTTTACTAATAAACTGAAGTTAAAGTTTGTTCACTAATATCATACAGTATATTTAGCCGTCCCTTTAAACTGAAGTTAAAGTGTGTTCACTAATATCATACAGTATATTTAGCCGTCCCTTTAAACTGAAGTTAAAGTGTGTTCACTAATATCATACAGTATATTTAGCCGTCCCTTTAAACTGAAGTTAAAGTGTGTTCACTAATATCATACAGTATATTTAGCCGTCCCTTTAAACTGAAGTTAAAGTGTGTTCACTAATATCATACAGTATATTTAGCCGTCCCTTTAAACTGAAGTTAAAGTGTGTTCACTAATATCATACAGTATATTTAGCCGGAAGTGTGTGTTTAAACCTTAAAGGGACATACTCTAGTTTTTAAACACTAAGACATATTTTTGACTATTATAGCCGTTTTTGATAACTGAAATCATACTTTACTTAGATTTTATGGTTTAGATTATCAGTTCCCATACATTCGAAGTGTTTTTGGTCTTCCTGGTGTTTTTAATATCACAAAATGCATTTATCATATTTTTAAAAGCACACGTGCGTCTGAGAAGTAACAGTTATGGAGTCGAGTTTTAGTCTATTTTTAGAGGGTATTTGACCATTTCAAAGTCACAGACTCGTGTTTCACTCAATTGTAATTTTATCCAAATGTGTTATAGGTTTGTAGATTAAATAAACTTAGTATTTAATTTTCACGGGTTGAAACTAGGGTATGTCCCTTTAATTGAATATAAACACAGAATAGTTATATAAATGAATTTAACTGAATGTTCTTAGAGGCATACATAATAACGCAATGGGCATTTCCCTGAATACTGTCTAATAGAAATGTAATATATCGCACATGTTAAGCATGCGGACAAATGACATATTGGTAACAACTGTAACTGAAATAAAATATTGTTCAAATGTGGGTTAAAATGGAATAAAATGCATTTGAAGCAAAAACGTACCTTGGATTTTATTGGTTTATTGCAATAACATAGCATCGCATAAGAAAATATTGTTGCACGTTTTGCCTGCACTCCTCTCACTACAAAAGCAACTCTTTTTTTTCCAGTCTTTTTTTTCAGTGTGCCACGATAACCAATGTTGAAAAAAATTCTGATTTATTAAAAAAAAAAAACACATAACCCCAACCTACAACCCCCCCCCCTCCGACCCCCCCCCAAAAAAAAAAAAAACGAAAGAAAACAAGTAAAAAACCCCAACCTTTTAACCTTATTTTCACCTTATTTGTGTTCACGTATGCGTGGATGTGCGAACCCCACCCCCAAGAAAACAACAACAAAAAACAAAAAAACACACAAGAAAAAAAAACCCGGGAAAATTTCCCGTGCCTTTTTAGCTCAAGAGTAGCTAATATTATTGTTTGTATAAAGGGTCTGTTTCTATTATTAAATTGGTAATTCATTATCCTCATCATTTTGTTGTTGTTATTATCATCATCATCATCAACGTCATCATCATCATCATCATCATTATTATTATTATTATTATTATTATTATTATTATTATTATTATTATTATTGCTAATATTTATTTATTAATTAATTATGTTTTTATATTAAATTATTAAATATAATAATAAAACCAGTTATTTTCAGGTTTATGTCGACGTAAGTGCAAATAAGTTCACACGGGGCAAACAATTATAACTGGTAGTTCATTTATTAGCTATTATGTATGACACACTTTATGTAGAATATTTTTTCTTTTTACCGTTGAATGGATCTAGAAATTGGTAACCAGGAACTTGTAGGGGATCTTACGAAAACCATTTCAGCTGTGAATGCTTATAAGACAGCCAATTCGCCGGCATAGCGAACAAAAGCTGAGAAAAATGTCTATGCCTACGCCCTTCATTGTGAGACTCGTTACGTTCGAGTCGACCTGTATGGTGATAAGATCGGCTGACGGCGGGGGTCGGTTAGCGAAACATGTTTCCAAAGATATTCCATTGAATTACATACATCCCTGCAGTTTTGTCATCTAGCGCTTCAAAAGACCGATTCAGAATATGCTTAAGTGCCGCGACCACCATTATCGTCTTCATAATAGTCCATCCTGTTTGGACTTTTTGTTATTTTAATAAACACCACTGGGGTTACGTCTTTTTTGTAGATCATAAAAAAGAAGAGAATAATAATAATAATAATAATAATAAAAGTAAAAAATAATGTGTGAGACATTAAAGAAAGAAAACAACCATGTTCTTTTTCATCTTCTTTCACGTACTTCCTTGTACTGTGTTGAGGTGTACTGAACCTTTTCAGTGTCAAGACGAACCGACAAACCCCTTTAAAGAGTTTTCAAAAAAATCTGTTACTAATAGTTTTGTTTTGTTTAACGACACCACAAGAGCATATTGATTGAATAATCATCGGCTCTTGGATTATCATACATTTGGTAATTTGACATATAATCTTAAAGAGGAAACCCGATACATTTTTTCATTAGCGGCTGGAACGAGAACTATCTCAATTTACTGTGTTAAGGGATTGGACATACCCCATTGGACTATTTTTCGTTCCACCTCGCGCACCACAACTGGTATACCAAAGGCCGTGGTATGTGCTATCCTGTTTATGAGATTGTGCATATAAAAGGTTCCTTGCTACTAAGGGAAACTATAGCGGGTTTCCTCTCTAAGACTATGTGTTAAAAATACCAAATGTTTAAAACTTCCAATACCCGATAATTATTGATGGTTTGGTTAAATAAACCATGTTTTTAATGTTGTTGTTTGTTACTTTATATTTATATGTTTGTATTTGTTTGTTTATATTTATATGTTTGTATTTGTTTGTTTATATTTATATGTTTGTATTTGTTTGTTTATATTTATATGTTTGTATTTGTTTGTTTATATTTATATGTTTGTATTTGTTTGTTTATATTTATATGTTTGTATTTGTTTGTTTATATTTATATGTTTGTATTTGTTTGTTTATATTTATATGTTTGTATTTGTTTGTTTATATTTATATGTTTGTATTTGTTTGTTTATTTTTTATTTATTAAACATTTGGGTGTGAGTGCTTATTGTATGGCTTTGTGTATTTCTTTATTATTTTTTATTTTTTTGTAATCAATAGGGAATTATTATTAAAAAAATTATATCTGTATTTATGCCATAATTATGTTTCGTTTAAATTTATTTGCATAATATGTGGGTTATTGTCACATCTGAAATATGAGTTGCATATAGACACATATAATCTTATTTAACAAGTTGCATTTTGTGATAGTATTATTTAAGCAAACATTGGGAATGTAACATAATTTGCACTGTTTTCCTTCTCTTTTTTTCAGCAAAAGAACTATTTCCTAACAGAAGGAAAGCTGTGTTCTTTGTCAGTTTCGTGTTAACCTTCCAAGCATTAACGGTCCTAGCTGAAGGTATGTATGCATACTATCCACAACTGTAGTGAAAGTACCCCATCCGCAAAAAAACCCCGACCTCTCCCCAAAAATCAAAACAAAATAAACAACAGCAACAACAAACAAACACAGAAACAAACAAAAGAAAGAAAAAGAAACATAAACAGTATAAAAATTGAAACCCCAAAATAATGAGACCCCCACCCCCTAAAAAAAAAAGAAAAAAAGAAAGAAAAAAAAGACAAACAACAACAACCAACCATAACACATAAACAACAACAACAGCAAACATACAAAAATAAAATGAAACGTGCATACAAACGGAAATAATTACATGATAATTTAACGCAAAATGTTGACCAAATTTTAAATTGTATTTTATTAAGTAGGACCAATGAATATACGCTACATTAAAATGTACACAAGTATTAACAACATCAAAACAAAATACTTGCCTTTTTGTTACTAGGGTATAATTATTTCTTACCTACATTTGTACGTCTTATAGATTAATTTAAAGGCGCAGACGCTAGTTTCAACCCGTAAAAATGGACACTAAGTTTGGTTAAGGGGTGGGACGTAGCCCAGTGGTAAAGCGTCCGCTTGATGCGCGGTCGGTCTGGGGTCGATCCTCGTCGGTGGGCACATTGGCTATTTCTCGTTCCAGCCAGTTCACCACGACTGGTATATCAAAGGCCGTGGTATGTACTACCCTGTCTGTAGGATGGTGGATATAAAAGATACCTTGCTGCTAATCGAAAAGAATAGCCCATGAAGTGGCGACAGCGGGTTTCTTCTCTCAATATCTGTGTGGTCCTTAACCATATGTCTGACGCCATATAACCGTAAAATAAAATGTGTTGAGTGCGTCGTTAAATAAAACATTTCCATTTTTAAGTTTGGCAAAGTTACACACCTGTAACACATTTGGATAACGTTACACGCAATCAAAGATTTGAATTAAAATTTACACGCAATCAAACCTTTGAATTAAAATTTTATGTGACGTGAGTTCATACTTTATATGACGTCAGTTCATACTTTTTGTGACGTCAGTTCATACTTTATGTGACGTCAGTTCATACTTTATGCATACCAGTTTAGTAGTAGTTTTCAGAGTAAACTAATGAATGTTTTCTGTATCTGTACATAAAAGCCACCTGTCCATAACGGCCACTTTCCTAAGGTGCCTTTAGTGGCCGTTATGTACAGTATATATATGACTGTCTAAAACTGTCTGAATTACCAAATTATTGATGTTCACAGGCCCGTAGGACGGATTTTCAAAGTGTGTGTGTGTGGGGGGGGGGGGGGGGCTAATTTGTATGGTTCTATCGTCAGGTTTCCGTATTAGCATTATAAGACATTTTAAAGTCCCGAAATAAAAACTGGCGAAAAAGGGAGGGGGGGGGGGGCTGAGCTCCTACGGGCCTGGTCCAATAGCCAATGATTAATACATTAGAATGATCTAGTAGTGTATCTTAACAAACTAAGAGTTGATGGATCTTTACAGAATTTTTTTAAAATTAACGATACCACTAGAGCACATTGATTTATTAATCATCGGCTATTGGATGTCAAACATTTGGTAATTCTAACATATAGTCTTAGAGAGGAAACCCTCTATATTTCTCCATTACTAGCAAGCGCCCTTCTATATGCACCATCCCACAAACAGGATAGCACATACCACGGCCAGTCGTGGTGCACTGGCTGTGACGAGAAATAGCCAAACGGGCCTTTACAGAAAAGTCTGTGTATAGCAATGCTGCTTTTTTCCAGATGCCATGTCGTTGGAAGATGAATATCTGTTACCTGTAGAGAAAAAGAACAGTCTGTTTGATCTTTATAACTCTCGCCAACAACTTCCAAACATGGCGTCACATGACGCGTTTTCGAGTATGACGTCAAACGTGAACGATAATCTACCCTACGATATAAACATGATGGACATAGATATTGCCAATAATCGACAGGAAAGAGCGGTTGAAGGATGCGGTGATGGCATTGGTAAGTAAAATACTGAAATCTGTGGCAGAAATGTCATCTAAAGTCCTTAATGTCACCGACACTGTGTGTGTGTGTGTGTGTGTGTGTGTGTGTGTGAGAGAGAGAGAGAGAGAGAGAGAGAGAGAGAGAGAGAGAGAGAGAGAGAGAGAGAGAGAGAGAGAGAGAGAGAGAGAGAGAGAGAGAGAGAGAGAGAGATTGCGTGATATATAGATATAGACAGATATATATATGTATATGTTTGACCTTTGGGACCGCTCCTGGGCCAAACCCCGCTACCATAATTATGTTATTTTGTTTCAGATCAGTGCTCGGATCCACTACTCAACAACTGCACCGGCCCTTTTGCAAGATGCATAGAGTTAGACTTCGGCTTCGAATGTGGTTGTCAAGAGCCATATGAATGGAATACGAAAGCGTGGACTTGTGTTTGGAGTAAGTGTCGATGAACATGTAGTGTAGATATATATCAACCATAGTGGAATATGTTTACCTTTGAGTATTACCCATATGGTAAAAAATATCTCGCGAAGTGGGACGTAACACTTCGACGTCCATGATGACGTAATCAATTGGCGCACTAGAACCTTGCAGGAACATCAACCAAACGAGTTGAGTGATATAAATTAAGATCGATTATAGCTAATAAATAAGATGTTAAAATCGCTACCATTTCGTATCATGTGTATGCCCTTCGTAACTATTGAAAATTATTTCACTCGGGACATAAACATGATACTAAATGAAATCTCGTTTAATAGCATATAATTATGTGCTCTAAGGTCCTTAGCCTAATGGCAATAAAGTATTATTATGAAGGCCAAAACAAAATAATAAAATTGCCGCCAAAATTCTTTCTTAATCCTGCTGGACTGAACATACAACAGACTTTGATATATCAGTCGTGGGAGACTGGTTGGAACAGGAAAACCCAATAAGAGTATTGGTTCACCATTGAAGTTCGATCCTGCGACCAAAGAACCCCAGGAGAGCGCTCTACCTACTGCGCTAAACACAGACCCTTCGCGCGCGCGAGAGAGAGAGAGAGAGAGAGAGAGAGTGAGAGAGAGAGAAGAGAGAGAGAGAGAGAGAGAGAGAGAGAGAGAGAGAGAGAGAGAGAGAGAGAGAGAGAGACTATTCGTGGAAAAGCTCACATCCTTGCGAATACCCTTTCTACTGCCTTCTATGGAGATATAATTTTGATTAAGACAGCAGTAAACAGTTCTGTTACTGGCATTAATGCATATGTGACGTTGTTTTTTTATGTTTGGTTTCTACTTTCAAGTATGTTTTTTTTTTTTTTTAGGATGGCGATGTTTTCAAAGAGTGCTCAATGTCAATATGTCCAAGTTAATTATACAACAATTTGTATGTGGGATAGAATGAATGAATGAATGAATGAATGAATGTTTAACGACACCCCAGCACGAAAAATACATCGGCTATTGGGTGTCAAACTATGGTAATGCAAATAAATAAAGTGATGATAAACATCAATATAAAAATTCAAGGTTTATACAAAAACGGTGTAAAGAACAGTGTAAAGAACTGTGCAAAAACACAAATATCACAGAATTTTACGGATATTGAATTTTACTCAAAACTTCAATTTTGTGCTGTATTGGCCATTCTCAAAGAAAATGTTACACCCCTGCACCACGGTGAGGTTACAGCACGCGCAGGGGTATGTGGGATAGAGTACTTAGTAGATATTTATCGCAAATATATTATTCGTTGTTTGGAAATACATATATGGTATATTTAAGGATCTGCCCTGTGTTTGTTGCCATTGGTAAGATGCTACCGACTATTCAGGTTTGTTTTGTTTACGAACAGCACTAGAGAACATTGATCTATTAATCACCGGCTATTGGATATCAAACATTTGGTAATTCCAACATTAAGTCATACGTAAACCCGCTACATGTTTTTCATTAGTAGCAAGGGATCATTTATATCACCATCCCACAGATATGATAGCACATACCACGGTCTTTGATACCCCAGTCGTGGTACACTGACTGGAACGAGAAATAGCTAGAGATGTTTTAATGATAAAAATTGCGTAACATGTCAGTGGCTGTATATTAAATGTTTCTGACCATCCCTATTTTGTACAACTTCAAAAGGTCAAACACGGCTACCTCATTGTACTGTCTAAATAATCTTTGCTTACAATTGGGTCAGCTGTGAGCACGTGCCAATATCCATGGGGTTTTTTACCGTTTTGTCAAGAAAACATACATCCTAGCCACTGCCACGTGCTATGGACTTGAACGCCATACCAAATGGAAGGTTCGAACAGTACACATCGAGTGAACAAGATTTCATTTCAACACAATTGAAAAGCAAAATGCCGCGAATGTTACAAGTTGATAGGCGTAAGGCTGTTGCTCGAATTATGCAAGGACAATTGCAACGTCAGGTCGCCCAGCAATGTGGGGTACATGAGTCAACGATAGCTCGTTTAGTTGGGCGTTTCAGAGCCTGTGGAAGATATTAATTGTTTTAGAGCGGCCGTTCGCAGATCCAATAGGCATAAGTCTCATACACCTTGTAACCGTCATACGGCTGCGGCGACGGTCGTCCAGGTTGTAAGCACCCAGCTCAGGTGCGGAGCCCAATGTGGCCAGTAGCTACGTAATAGGAGTACGGTTTTTTCGACAGTGATTTTGGCGACTAGGCCGCGCCGTCTGGCGATCCAAGAGAAAATACCGCTTGGTCACTGTGGAAATATACACATCATAAGATTCGGTTCCGCGTGCTGTCTCCATGGACCAGTCTGGGGTTTTACTTGGCCCACTGGAGCTAGTGTGTTAGAGATATCTAGGGAGAAAATATAGGATCAGGCTGCAAGGGCCGGACGTCGTCCACTTGAACCAATATATAAGTTACAGTTCGGGCAGGTAAATATATTTTTCTGCTCTGTGTATAACCGTTGTGATTGATGTTTTTCTTAAACTTTTAATACTGTATTATACCAATATTATTTAGACGATTGGCTGCCGGTCACTGTCCAGTATACTGAACCCGCTCACTGTTCTAAATAATTATGTAGGCTTAGCCTGGTCATCCTAGAGGGCCTAGGTAAGCTGTAGGTTATTGTCTTTATTGTGATAGGTACCAGTATTAATTCTGGGGTTACAAGTTCACCAATGAGTAGAGGGTTAATTAAAAATTACTGCGTTAGGAATACAGTTGTAATTCCTTCGCGAGAGAGAGTTCCCCTGGAAGCGAGAGAATTATCACACGTTACTGAAGAGTAGTAAGAGTTAATTAGAGAGAGAACCAGTTAGGAAGTAGAGGTGGTAATTCCTTTAGAATTAAGTTCTCCTGGAAGCGTTTCTCACATCGTTACTGAACGAGTAGTAGGGTTAATTAAAAATTGCCCAGTTAGGAATGGAGTTGTAATTCCTTTATTAATTAAGTTCCCCTGGAGCTGTTGCTGGCATTAATGCACGCGTGGGTGTTGTGTCACGGTGAAGTGATTAGCATATTTTTCTACTTTCAAGTATTTTTTTTTTTTTAGGATGGCGATGTTTTCAAAGAGAGCTCAATGTCAATATGTCCAAGTTAATTATACAACAATTTGTACGTGGGATAGAGTACTTAGTAGATCCTTCATAAAAGGATCATAAACAATTTGACTGGGTCAATAGTAAGGAGAGTTAGAGCCAGTTAGACCAGGGTGGGCACATGCGCTATTAATTAGGATCAGGAAATGATGTAGGGTACCCACATAGCCACGTTATTCATGCAAACGCCGTATCTGATAACACAACAAAACATGTCAAAATTTATTCAGTAATGAAGACATAACTTAAAAATCAAAATAATGAAATAATCACCAATAAAACATTTTTTTGGAATCCTTTTCGGTATCGTCAATATCACATATTAGGAATAAAATGTTATTCCTAATATATGATATTGACGATACGGAGACACACGAGGGTAATAATCTCTATATAATCTGAAGCTTAATATAACATGGTGTGTTTTTTTGGTTTTTTTTTTTTTTTTTGGGGGGGGGGGGGGGTGTGGGGTGGTTGTAAACTGCACACGAAGCTTTAATTCCAGTCCGCTACTACTAGATATTCAAATGACATTTTGTATGGAAATGAAGTCAAACTCGAATGACGTCATTTTGGATGTTCTTACATCAAAATAAACTAGTGCATGGCGTTTTTTTGTTTTCTGATCGCTGGACAGCTTTCAGTGTAAAATTGCTACTGAACTGTTTTTATTCGATGGCTGTGAATGCATACGTCAGTTATGGAGTGTCACCCTAATACGTTTGCTTAAATGTCAATAAACCTAGTGCCGTGAACTCGATTAATTTAATTCTAATTTGCAAATTATCAACTTACATACTTTGATTGTACTGAAAATGTAAGACATTATATGATAAATAAATAAATAAATAAATATGTATATGTATATGTATATGTATATGTATATGTATAAGTATATGTATATATGTATATATATGTATATATTTATATATTTGTATATATCTGTATATATCTGTATATATGTATAAATATGTATATGTATATATGTATATATATATGTATATATATATGTATATATATATGTATATATATATATATGTATATATATATATATATATATATATATATATATATATCTAATATAACTAGTTGCGCCATGTTTCAACCATTTGTCAACCGAAATAGTGCAACAAATGGACACACAAACCAAAAATGTATAACCTATCGTACTCACTAAATCCCGATTGAAGTACTTGCATCATTATTAACAAAATAAATCTTCACACGACAACACAAACAATTTGCCCACCATTTTAAATTTGCTAAATAGAGGAAAGTAACTCGCCCTGCACATTAAGAAAAGTATTGATTTAACGTGCTCCCTGCACGTGTGCGTGTGCGAGCGCGTGCGCGTGTGCGTGTGTGTGTGTGTGTGTGTGTGTGTGTGTGTTTCATACACGGAATTTAAGACTACAAACAGTTTATTTGTTTCGTTTAACATTTGGTAATTCTTACATATTATTCTTACAATAAAAGCAAACTCAGGAATCTGTGCAGTCTCTCAGATTATATTAAATATGTTTCTTTCAGAAATGTATCCATTTGGAAACGCGGCTAGTGCGTCAGCCATAACAGGAGATGACGTCACAGAGAGACTGGAAGTTAGCGCGGGAATTCCATTTTATAGGAGAAAACATACTAGGATCTTTGTAAGTATATTTGTATACATTTTTTTCACAGTGCAGTCAAAACTAGAGTAATATAGTGGGCAATGTTCACATATGTATAGTATTTTGGTCAAAATTATTTTTGTACACGTCCCTTTTCATTGGCTAATTGGTCTTGTCCTTTAGAAGGAAGGAACGAAATGTTTTATTTAATGACGCACATTTTATTTACGGTTATATGACGTAGGACATATGGTTAAGGAGCATAGACAGGATAGTACATACCACAGCCTTTGATATACCAGTCGTGGTTCACTCCATTGTGTAACAAATAATATGTGACGTCATGCAATATGTAATACTGTGTGTATTCTTTCTTCTGACGTAATATAAAGTTAAAGCTAAATTTGGTTTTGTTTAACGACACCACTAGAGCACATCATCGGCTATTGGATGTCAAACACAGTGGCGTACCCAAGAGGGGGGGGGGGGGGCAGGGGGACATGGTCCCCTCCCCACCCCCACCCCCACCCCTCCAATCCCGGAAAATGTTTACCTTTTCGCTTAATAACATTAAAAAAAGGTTCCTGTGTCATATCCCACTACACAGGTGCCCCCCCCCCTCCCCAATACAAAATCCTGCCTACGCCACTGGTCAAACATTTGGTAATATTGACATATAGATATAGTCTTAGAGAGGATACCCGCTACATTTTATTTTCCATTAGAACCAAGGGATCTTTTATATGCACCGTCCCACAGACAGGATAGTGCATACCACGGTCTTTGATATACCAGTCGTGGTGCACTGGCTGGGATCGATCCTAGACCGCATCATTCGAGCGCTTTACCACTGGGCTATGTCCCACTCGTGACGTAATATGTCAGCGGAAAGGAGTGTCGTCACCGTACAAATTTTTAAAAAAAGGCACCAAATTTCATAATAATAAAACTATTGAAAATTATACAACTGACTAGAACATATTTCTAACACTCGTCCTTTTGTAGGGCCCATTGAGCTATTTCTCTTTCCAGTCAACTGTTTGTAACATGGCCATGGTATGTACAATCCTGTCTTTGGGATTGTATATATGAAATATCTCTTTGCTGCTAATCGAAAGGAGTAGCCCATGAAGTGGCGAAAGCGGGTCATTAGCCATATGTACGACGTCATATAACCGTAAATACAATGTGTTGAGTACGTCTTTGAATAAAAGATTTCCTCCCCTTACTCGTTCTTTTGTGAAAAAAAAAAAAATTCTGACACTCGTCTAAAAGAATGAATGTCGTCTGATGATAATTATAACTGTAGCTTCTTTTTTATGTGTGCAGATTGGCAGCAATGGAGTTGTGAGTTTTGGGAGGAGGTACAACCCTATAGTAATGGAGTTCCCTCCTGACAGACGCAGTGTGTTGTGTCCCTACTGCGCTGACGTTGACGTCTCAGTGACAAACACTGGAAGCATCACTTACCGTCTGTACGACAAGAATGACGCTAACAACGACGCACAGGTCGGACAAGTTCTACAAAGAGCCAGTCGTGACGTCGAAACGTACACAAGAGCTGCAAGATTCGCTGCGTCACAGGTTCTCATTGTGACGTGGTACAAGGTTCCAAAGTATGGATCCGATTTTCCCGAGATAGATGTAAGTGTCATTTCACCATTAGCTGAATTTACAGGCGCGGATGAAAGGGGAGTGTGCTGAGGGTGTGCACCACTTCTAGAAATTCAAAGTGCCCTGAAAAATTCAATATTTATTAAATTAAATGAATGCAATATATATTTTTTAATTTTGTTTGTATTTTTTTTTTTTTTTTCGTAACATGTAATATTTCAGTCAGCTTGATATTTCTTTGGAAGAGTAATTACTATATAGATAATACATGTTAGTTAGTCTACTAGGGTAAACATCTACGGTCCGTTTTTTAACAGTTTGACATTTATTGGACCTCCAGCAATAAACATCACAATAATAAACGTTTATCTTGACGAACTACATGTATATTAGTGTGCGTTAGAAAACTGGAGGTGTCCACTTTAAACTATGTACCTCTCCCTATATAAAACAAAAACCTGCTCCCTCCCCTAATATAGCCGAGCAGAGGATGATGAATAAAGCGATTTGTCTTTCCCGTTCCAGCCAATTATCCACGATTGGTTTATGCAGTGGCCAATACATCGGCCATTCTGTGTGCGAGAAGTCTCTCTCTCTCTCTCTCTCTCTCTCTCTCTCTCTCTCTCTCTCTCTCTCTCTCTCTCTCTCTCTATATATATATATATATATAGAACAGCAAAAGAAACGCGAGAATTTTAAAACCTATTCAAACAATTGCTTGTATCAAAATTTAAAGAAATATTATTAATTACAGAAAAAGCAACATTCTTTTGATAAGTTGCTACTTTAAATTGAATAACATGCAACATGTTAATGTGTTTTTGATTACTTTTAATAACGAACAAACGCACTTCTCACACGTTCCTCGAGAGGTCCGTGCAAAGGTAAGAACTCAAGAAGTTGGTGTTTTCAACAGCCCATTGGTTATAGAAGACGAAACAAATCCATAGCGTTTTGTCGGAGCGTATTTAATTGTGCTTTCACAATGCCACGACTTAGCATAGCTGACAGAAACCTAGCAATAGGTTGTTTACAAGCCGGATGGACTGTTCCAAGAGTTGCCAGACATGTTGGCGTACACCAGTCTACAATACATAGACTTATCCGACACCAACTTACCAACACGGTTGCTGATCTACCACGGAGCGGAAGACCGAGGGTGACGTCAGCTAGACATGACAGATACATTGTGACGTCACACCTACGAAATCCTTTCTTGACAGCATCGTTGACAGCTCAGCAGACCATTGGCATACAAAACAGACCAATCAGCAGTGATACCGTTCGTCGCCGTTTGAGACAGGCAAGACTACACAAGAGACGTCCTTACGTTGGTCCCATGCTAACAAGACGTCACCGATTGGCTCGACTTAACTGGGCGCAGGCTCATCAGAATTGGAGAAATAGGCAATGGGAACAAGTAATTTTTTCAGACGAATGCAGATTTTGCATCCATAGGGCTGATGGTCGAGTTCGTATATGGAGACGTCACGGAGAACGCTTCAGAGATGCATGCGTCCTTGAACGTGATCGTTGGGGAGGTGCGTCATTGATGTTTGGGGTGCAATACGTTGGGGACATCGAGTTCCATCTGTAATCTTGCAGAACAATGGTGTTGGTCGTGGTAGGGGATTGACAGCTCGCCGCTACATTGACGAAGTGCTCCAGCCTGTAATTGTGCCATTTATGGCTGGCCGACGTGGAATGGTTTTCCAACAAGACAACGCCAGACCACACAGTGCACGTTTGACACGGGACTTCCTAGCTCAGAACAACATCATTACAATGGACTGGCCAGCTTTAAGTCCCGATTTAAATCTCATAGAACACCTGTGGGATGAAATTGGACGTAGGATCCATGGACGTCACGTGATCCCAGCCACATTACAAGAATTGACCAATGCTGTGTTACATGCCTACAACACCATTCCTAGAGCCTTCATAAGGAACCTGTTTCGATCCATGCCACGCCGATGTGCCACAGTGATTGAAAACAACGGCGGACATACACGATATTGACTTTGTGCGTTTTTAAATTAATAATTTTAAATTAATTATGTTGAAATTCCGTTGATTGTGAATTAAAACAATAAATTTGTTTACCGTTAAGAGTCAGTGTCGGGTTTTGAGAATTAACAGTTAATATAATACTTACAAATTCTAACTCCATATTTGCACACTAGTCCCTTATAAACTTGAACCTCGCGTTTCTTTTGCTCTTCAGTATATAAATATTATATTAATATTTGTTTTAAGCCAGAAAAATAGGCATTTGAGTTTATTTAGGGATACGGGTCGCCTCTGGGCTGTGATGAGTGGCATGATCAATCGCAGTTGATGGGCTCCAGGTTTTCACATTCCACGACTGGTATATCAACGATCGTGGTATAGATGTCATGTTAATTTCTGTTTTAACAGTATGTGTAATCGATGCGTTATATCTCTTTATCTTGATGCTATGCAGAAATACCTTGTTAGGAACCTCATAGCGACAATTTTAAATCGGCTACTTAAGATGTCATTCCACAAACATACCTTTCCTTCCCTTCAGTATGTGACGTTTCAACTTGTGCTGGTCACTGACGGAGAAACGACATACGCGATGTACATTTACAACGAGATGAACTGGATTCCAGATTGGGACCCGATTGTGATCGGGTATGGAGAGAACTGGAATTCAAGAACGGTGTCTGTGTCAGGAACTAGAGGAGCCTACGGACGACGAAACATTGGTGGAAGTAGAGGTCTGTATTGTAATGAAATTTATAACCACTTCATATATATATATATATATATATATATATATATATATATATATATATATACACACATGTATATACACATAAACATACACACACACACACACACACACACACACATATATATGTATGTATATATGTATGTATGTATGTATGTATATATGCATGCATGCATGTATGTCTTTGTGTGTGTGTGTGTGTGTGTGTGTGTGTGTGTGTGACCATTTCCGGTAACGAGAGGTCAATAATCGATGGATCGCGCTGTGCATTCAATGGACCCGTCATTAGCGTAGCCATCGGTAGATAGTGCAAGCATCGGTCGATCACGCTGCGCCATCAGCGGATCGTCAGGGTAGCCATCGTTAGATCGCACTAGTATGTTGACTGTATCGCAAGCAATGAATTCTCACTTGATCCGCCGCTGAAAATTAACGACGGATCCATTGATCGCGCAACGCGATCTATCGATTATTGACCGATCGAGCGATTATTGCGCGATCTACCGATGTCTAGCTACTGACAGATCTGACAGCCGTTCCTCTCTCTCTCTCTCTCTCTCTCTCTCTCTCTCTCTCTCTCTCTCTCTCTCTCTCTCTCTCTCTCTCTCTCTCTCTCTCTCTCTCTCTCTCTCTCAATGTTGTTTGCTGTCCACCTCCACTTCCTTGTCCGTATTTCTCCAACAGAAACACATGCTGCTTTCCTTTATTGTCCATCTGTGCCAAACACCAGTCATTTCTCTTCAGCGTAGGCTTTGGGTTGTCTAATCATTTAACGTCGCAGACCCTAGTTTTAACCCGTAAAATGTTTGGCTAGTCTATGAAACCTGTAACACATTTGGATAAAGGTACAATATAGTGAAATAAGAGTCTGTGGTTATCCAGAGGCTCCGGGACAGACATGCTCGAAACTCTAGTGGTATATGAGCATGTAAAAATTAGTCGTACTCGCACTGTGACGATAAAACGGGAAAATACCTTACAAGTAGACTAGAGCTTGTCTCCGTAACACTTTCTTCTCAGATGCACGTGCGTTTTTAAAAAGATGAAATATGCATTTCGTACTATTAAAAACACCCAAGATGACGGAAAACAGTTCGGTTGCACGGTAACGAATAACCTAAACAATATAAAAGTTATAGCTTATTTCAATTGCTGTCATAATGATTTTAAAATACGGCGTAGTGTTTACAAAACTAGAGTCTGTCACTTTAAGATAGTTTTCTATGCTTATTTTTGGCATTGTTAAAGAGAACACTTAACAACCATCCCTGATGCCCTGCTATGCTGCTGTTTCATAGGCGATACATACAAGTGTATAATGCATTTGTGGGTTACAACGATGATCAATTATTATTATTATTATTATTATTATTATTCATTATCATTATTTGGTTATATTTATTTAAGGTCAAAGTGGATTTTTTTATTGTCAGTGTTGGATACGCGCAGAGCTCCGCTAAAAATTATTATTGTTATTATTATTTGTTGTTGTTGTTGTTGTTGTTGTTGTTGTTGTTGTTGTTGTTGTCGTCGTCGTCGTCGTCGTCGTCGTCGTTGTTGTTGTTATTATCATTATTATTATCTTTATTAAGGTCAAAGTGGATTTTATATTTTCCGTGTCGGCTTCGTGGAGAGCTATGCTCAGAAGTGCAGGAACTGGTTTGCAGGCCAAGTAATGGAGTATTACACCAACCGGTTCTATTACGACGACTTGCCGGATTGCCCGTGCACTGTTAGAAGATTACGTTTTGATCGGCGTTGGAGAAGAATTTGGGGTGTTACGAGAAACAGACTTCGGTGTACAACACTTAACCTCAATTGGAACTTTTATCCCATGGGAAAGGTGAACAGTAATGACTTTAATTTTTTTGGTATTTTTGTCTTCCTGTTTTTGTGCTTTGCCGAATTCAAATTTTAAGATATCTATAAATGTAAAATGACGTTATTTCTAATTATGTATATTATACGTACGTACATACATACATACATACATACATACATACATATGGTTGAGTTAAAGAAACTTCCTTTTTATGGAAGCTTCGATAGCTCAGAGCGTATCGTGGTTAGTCTTGCAATTTGCGGGCGAATCGGTGCCACAGGTTCGAGTCCCAGCAACGGCATGGGACAATTTTTGAGGCCAGAAAGGATTTAATTATCCCCTGCGCCAGTGCGTTAATATCTATGTATGTAATAGTCAACCTCGACATACATACAATATATAGATATTCATACATCAATACATACATACCAGGTCTGTCCACATCTGCATGTAAGTCAAACGTTGCCAAGCCATGGGGCCTTAGAACCGCGTGGTTGTTGGACCGGTACGAATATGGTCGACTAACGATCGTTCTATTTTTGGAACGTAGCCTTCCGGCCCAACAATTGTGGGCGATTTGGGTGCCACAGGTTTGGGTCTCGGTAACGGCATGAGGAAATTTGTGAAGGCAATAAAGGATTTTAATATCCCCTGTGCCAGTGCGTCATTGAATATATGTATGTTTAAGTCAAAACCCGACATACATATAATAGAGATATTCAAAATATAAAAATACATACACACACACACACACACACACACACACACACACACACATACATACATACATATATATATATATATATGGTTGGGCAATTAATAGCAAACATTCGAAATGGCTGCCATAAATGACAATTTTCTTAATGTTAGGTTTATTATTAATATATTATGGATTTGTTATGTTTCTCATGGTGCTGATATCAAATATGACGTCCACAATGTGGTCTGATGCATGTAATATTGATATTTACTAGCAAGGTATGGAATCACATTAATTTTGACTAATATGTCGTCTAGGTGCCAGATTCCGTGGGTACAGATTGGTTTCAGTTCTTTATGCAGTTCTCAAAGATGTCATGCAATATCCTGTTTCTGCTTTATTCATTACTCAGTGAATGAATATAGAAATGCAAAATAAGAACGTGAAAAAGTTTTCAGGATGGAATCAAAGCCTAACAATCTAATGGAAGTATTCTCATGTGAAGAATTATATACTTTCGTAAGAAACAAACCAAAGGATATAATTTATATGTAACTGTAGGTGCTGGTAATTATCTAGCACCTGAAAATATTTGTATTGAGTTGATGAACAAATATATATATATATATATATATATATATATATATATATATATATATATATATATAATGCACTCTAGAATCTAAAAGACACCCGGTACTCTTGTTCTATCTTGTTCTGATAGTAACAACCGAATATATGATTGTATTCAGCTCATTATCATATCAATGGGATGCTTATTATTGGATTTTTTTCTTGTGCCCATTGGGAAGGCAACACGACTATCTAAGTCTGGATCTAAGTCCTTAGGTTCTTCTATCTATAATTTGGTGCTTATAAGTCTTATCTGTTTGATCTTCTTTTTATTCAAGACTGATTATTTTAGTTTCTTGTAATATTTCTCTCTTTTTTTAACCCTAGAGATAAATACCGATGTCATATGTTATGTACTGCAGTTTAACTTCATCTGTCATTTAAAATACAAATCATGTTTCAGCTCTCTTCGTTTTTTCTTCTTTTATCATAAGCATTCATGTTCGTGCTATCGTATCTAAAATTAGATCTTTCTTTCCTTTCTTGAGTATATTTCTTGAGTCATTGCCATTCCCTGGAGAACAGCATCATTTTGTAGTTTGCTATTGAGTTTGAATGTACGTTCTTATGTCGCTGTACGTTCTTATGTCACTGTACGTTCTTATGTGACTGTACGTTCTTATGTCACTGCAGCCAACACTTTATCATGTTTTCCTTTTACGTTTCTGTATCGGTTTATTTTATAACAAATAATTATAGGATAGAAACAAGGAGAACTTCAGCAAACTATACACCTAGGATCTTACAACTGAAAGAATGGATACAAGATAATATTGGTCAATATTAATGTGATGCTCTAAATTCATTAAAGTCGCAGACCATAGTTTCAACCCATAAAAATAGACATTAAATTTAGTTAATCTACAAATCTGTAACACATTTAGGTAAAGTGACCATAGGGTGAAACAAGAGCCTGTTACATTGAAACGGGAAAATGCCCTAAAATAGACTAAAACTAGTCTCGATAACCGATACTTCTCAGACGTACATGCGTTTAAAAAAAGAAGAAATGCATTTTTTTGTATTAGAAACACCAGGATGACCCAAAACACTTCGGATGTACGGCAATGGATAATCTAAACAATAAAATCTAAGTACAGTATGAGTTCAGTTACCAAAACTGGTCTCATAGTGAAAAATATGCCTTAAAGGGAGAATAAACTAAAACATGAGCTTTATGTGTTGGAAAGATGCATACCCGGACCACCAACACATACTGACACTTTAACAAACGAAAAACGCGTAATTTTAGTGTTAATAAAAACACGATTATTCCTGCTAACTGGGGGCAGCCATTTTGTTTTCTTTATGAGGCGTCCGGTACAGCTAGCTCGGGGCCAAATGACGTCAGCTCCTGACCAACTCCTGTATGCACAGTGTAAACAAAAGCAGTCATTTTCGACAAGACGCTTCTCCTTGATTAACCTGACTTGTAAAACAACATAAATGACGTGATAATATAATAAACTATTTAACTAAATACATTTCAAGTTGCATTAACGGAACGAAATGGAGTTATAGTAATTTTCACTGTTAAATATTCCAAAGGAAAAATATACACTAGTATGCCTATTGGTATGCTATGTTGAAGCAAAAACGACAACCCACAATACCCAAGTGATACGTTTCTTTTTCTTTGGTGCTACGTAATTGGTCAGTTCTGTGGTTTTAGATGGGAAAAGCTACTTAATCAATAGTTTAACAGAACTATTTACAGTAATAAACCATGTCCATTACCATTTTAGGGGCAACAGGTAATATTACACAATATCAGTATGTATTTTTCTGTCTAAACAGCGTCAATTAATTGGCTCGTCTTCGTGTAGTTACCAATCAAATGCACACCTGCCAATCAGGAATCACAGGTAGAGAATAAACCAATTAATCAAGAAAACACCCTGTGTCTTATTTCAGTATGTAGGTTCATGCATGGACAAAACATGGTTTAATGTTTTTGAATTGATATGTAGCCACTTTGACAATGGTGATTTATTTTGTATTGAAAAACAATATATACTTATTGCTGGCTTATTGGGATGTATTTTATCATCCCGCAAAAACCAGGTACATTTGTTTCTCTAGTTTTAAGACTCATTCCTGACGTTACATGTTAAGTATTACGTAACCGCCAGCTCGCCAGAGGGCGTATTCACTGGAATGGAACAAAATGGCTGCGTCCGTTATATCTAATAGCCGTCACATTTAACCGTTTTATTAATTAAATATAATAATACACTTGCTGATATTAAGCAAAAATGTGCATTATATATCGTTGAATATGCATACCAGTCCAAAAGCCTTTCTTAACCATACCTTTAAGTTTTTAAAAACAAGGGTCTGTCGCTTTAATCATAGGTCACTATAACAGCACATTTTCATATCCATGCTTTATATCATAGGTCACTGTAACAGCACATTTTAATATCCATGCTTTAATCATAGGTCACTATAACGGCACATTTTGATATCCATGCTTTAATCATAGGTCACTGTAACAGCACATTTTGATATCCATGCTTTAATCATAGGTCACTATAACAGCACATTTTCATATCCATGCTTTATATCATAGGTCACTGTAACAGCACATTTTAATATCCATGCTTTAATCATAGGTCACTATAACGGCACATTTTGATATCCATGCTTTAATCATAGGTCACTGTAACAGCACATTTTGATATCCATGCTTTAATCATAGGTCACTATAACAGCACATTTTGATATCCATGCTTTATATCATAGGTCACTGTAACAGCACATTTTGATATCCATGCTTTAATCATTGGTCACTGTAACAGCACATTTTGATATCCATGCTTTATATCATAGGTCACTGTAACAGCACATTTTGATATCCATGCTTTAATCATAGGTCACTGTAACAACACATTTTGATATCCATGCTTTAATCATAGGTCACTGTAACAGCACATTTTGATATCCATGCTTTAATCATAGGTCACTGTAACAGCACATTTTGATATCCATGCTTTAATCATTGGTCACTGTAACAGCACATTTTGATATCCATGCTTTAATCATAGGTCACTATAACAGCACATTTTGATATCCATGCGTTATATCATAGGTCACTATAACAGCACATTTTGATATCCATGCTTTAATCATAGGTCACTGTAACAGCACATTTTGATATTCATGCTTTAATCATAGGTCACTATAACAGCACATTTTGATATCCATGCTTTAATCATAGGTCACTATAACAACACATTTTGATATCCATGCGTTATATCATAGGTCACTATAACAGCACATTTTGATATCCATGCTTTAATCATAGGTCACTGTAACAGCACATTTTGATATTCATGCTTTAATCATAGGTCACTATAACAGCACATTTTGATATCCATGCTTTAATCATAGGTCACTATAACAACACATTTTGATATCCATGCGTTATATCATAGGTCACTATAACAGCACATTTTGATATCCATGCTTTAATCATAGGTCACTGTAACAGCACATTTTGATATTCATGCTTTAATCATAGGTCACTGTAACAGCACATTTTGATATCCATGCGTTATATCATAGGTCACTGTAACAGCACATTTTGATATCCATGCGTTATATCATAGGTCACTATAACAGCACATTTTGATATCCATGCTTTATATCATAGGTCACTGTAACAGCACATTTTGATATCCATGCGTTATATCATAGGTCACTATAACAGCACATTTTGATATCCATGCTTTATATAAACAAATCAGCATTCTGAAACATGTAAGAAATCATGTATTACAAGCCATAGTGTATAGAAAATACACATAATGTTGTGAAAAATTATACTTGTGGCCGCAATTTGGAATGTTTGCCATTAACCGATATCAAACGTCAAGATAGGTACAAACTTCCATCAGATTTGGATTCTGCAGACAAAATGGCTATAGAAACATCTCTGCTCCAAAACAATGTCACAGTTCGCCCAACCCTAATATATGTATGTATGTATGTATGTATGTATGTATGTATATATGTACGTACGTACGTATGTACGTACATGCATACATGCATACATACATACATATATACATACATAGATATGCATCTATCTATCTATCTATATTCCTCTGTATCTGTCTCTTTCTATATATATACATATACATATATACAGAGAGAGAGAGAGAGAGAGAGAGAGAGAGAGAGAGAGAGAGAGAGAGAGAGAGAGAGAGAGAGAGAGAGAGAGAGAGAGAGAGAGAGAGAGAGAGAGACACGCACACAAACACACATACATACATACCTTTAAACCATTCGTTGTTTCTTGTTTTACCGCCTGGACTGCTAATTAACGGCAATTGGATGCATCTCCGAGTCATACTTTCTTAATTGATACACAGTAGATATGTTGGGACTGAATGGGTACTAGTATTCCTGAAGGTGTGAACATCGGTTATTTGCTGTACCTTATCGCTATTCTTAAACTATCCCTTTTATATAATAGTGCACATTTACTGTGGCCTCTTAATGCAGGTATTTTAGCGATTTGGGATCCGATTTAGGTGATCGCTAACCGCGTTAGACCGGTGACCGTTTATAGGTGCATTTTCATTATAAATGGTTTGGGAGGGAAACAAATGAACGTTTAAGGCAGGTAACCACTGATTAAAGGTGGCCGCTAAGACTCTGTGTGTGTGTGTGTGTGTGTGTGTGTGTGTGTGTGTGTGTGTGTGTGTGTGTGTGTGTGTGTGTGTGTTTATGTATGTATGTATGCATGTATAAGTGTGTGTGTGTTTATGTATGTATGTATGCATGTATAATGTATGTATTTATCCCGCAATCACTGTATACATTGGCAAGATATGATGACTAGATAAATCTCTATATTTTTGGTCACTGACCATAGCTAAACATAGGTCACGTGACAAGCCCAACTCGACTCGAGTATTTCAGAGTAGATTTTCAATAAACATTTAATACTCTTTAAATGATTTGTTGAAGTGCCGTAAATACAAATAACTGCGATAACAATACAAAACTTGTATATTTATTTATGAATTAGAGTTTAGAAACGGGTTTTTTAATGTGTCAGAATGTAGTGAGCGTCTTACAATAATGACGTCATGCATCTTGTATGACGTCATACGGCAAAAACCTTGCTAGGTTGACAATACTCGATCTGCGTACAAAACTGGAATAAATAATAATTTTCCGAATATTCCTGTAGAATTGCAGGATAAAAGAAATAACTGGTTACTGTCTTAAGATATCGAATTTATCCTCGCTGCATTCGTCATTCTAACATTCGCAGGATAAAGCCGATATCTTAAGACAGTAACCAGTTATTCCCTATATATATATATTTATATATCTAACGTATCTATCTATCTATCTATCTATCTCTGTCTATCTATCTATCTATATATATATATATATATATATATATATATATATATATATATATATATATATATTCTAGAATGTATCTATGTATTCTAAAATCAAATTTCTAATGACGTCACAAAGATACAATTCGCATGACATTACAGTTTCAGACTATTAATGTATTGAGTTTAGACTCTAGTCTAGGGCCGATTTCATATGTCTGGGTTTTGTAACACCGGGTTATATCAAAACCTAGGTTTAACACTGGTTTACGTAAAACGCTGAAACACTTGACTAAGACCTACACCTGTGGTGAATTTCACATGTATGTGTTTTACACGTGTTTACAAAACCACCTTTTTTACATGGGTTACCCGGAGATCTGGAAAGGGACATAAGCGAGGGATAGCGTACACTTCATCACTTTGTAGCTAATACCTCCTTACCGGTATATTATTAGCATTCGCGCACGAGATGCTTAGTTACCTCCTCCCCCTCTGGAGCAAACCTTCGTATTCGGTCAAAAATGATGGAGATGTTTTGACAAAATAAGCTGGCCTGAAAACGTTTCACCATGTATTTACATCATTTTACTCACAGTATTAGTTATAATCCATGTCAAATGCGTACAGAACCCTATATAGCTGTAATAATGCAAATATGAATAAACGTTCTTATTGGCATTTCCCTTTAATTTCTAACATAATATAGATATATATATATATATATATATATATATATATATAATATATATATATATATAATATATATATATATATAAATGGGACGCGTACGCCTAAGGGCACCGAAACAAACTGTTGGTCAAGTTTGCAAACTTGTGGGCCTATATCGCCTCCCCCCCCCCCCCCCCCCCATTAAGACGAGACAAACACGAAAGTATGTCATTATAAGACTGCAGTCTGTGGAAGATGTTTATTACTTTCATTACTAGTACTTCCTGTTTTCGTGCAATTCATACACCACGAAGCAAATGCTTATTTTTACTAATTTAATAAATAACTATGTTTATTACCCAAACGGTCACTCATAACAGGGAAACTATTTTTCATATTTTCTCAGTGAGAAATATTCTGCAGTGGTGTAATACTAAATATACGTTATCACAACTTGCAAACACAAAATGACGTCATGTGGTTTACAGAGTTTGCGTTTACGACTGTTTTGGTATTAAATTTATTACAAAATGTTATTTTAATGCAATTCATTATATATACTTTTAGCAGAATAAAAACAACTTTTGTCTTCAAAAATTATCTGTGAACGTGATTGAAATACAAAGTTATATCAATACTCAGAACAGTGTGTAAAGTGGTTTACATCATTTCTATAGCCTACATCTATAGTACATGTAGCCTACGTGCATGTGCATCTAAAATAAAGGCGTTTAGAGAAAACATAGCTAGGGTAATAAATACAATAGCAAATAATTTTCATTTGTCACGACTAAAACTTACTTTATAACTGGTAACTCGTGTATTATTGTCTGTATATCGCAGGCGCTTTGTTCTTCGTACGCCACGAACATGGTAAATAATCAAGGGGTGGATCTAATTTTTATCATATAATATCTTACATTTTCAGTGCAATCAAAGTATGTGATATTTTTCAGATCACATACTTTAAGAATTTGATAACGTTGCAAATTATATGTAAATGAGTCGAATGAATGAATGAATGAATGAATGTTTAACGACACCCCAGCACGAAAAATACATCGGCTATTGGGTGTCAAACTAATAAACTAGTAAATTAGTCGAGGCCTCGGCACTAGGTTTATTGACATTTAAGCAAACGTACGTGGGTGACACTCCATGATTGACGTATGCAGTCATAATCATCAAATAAAAAAACATTTCAATCAATTTGACAGTGAAAGCAGTCCAGCGTTCAGAATGACGTCATTCGAGTTTGACGTCATTTCCATTCAAAAATACCCCGCGCCACATATTCTTACGCCATTTGAATATCTAGTAATGGCGGACTGGAATTAAAGTTGCGAGTACAGTTTACAAAAACACGTTGTATTAAGCTAGAGCTTATATGATAAAGAGATTATTACACTCGTGTATTTCGGTGTCGTCAATATCATATATTAGGAATAAAAATAATGTATTATGCTCGCCAGAGGATCGCATAATACAATGTTTATTCCTAATATATGATATTGACGATACCGAAAAAAACCTCTGGTAATAACCTCCATATACAGTCGTGCTAAACAAAAAAAGACAAACGGGCATTTTGTCTAAAGGGGATGGGGTTCGAACACCCCAACCCCTCGCCCTTTATTCGCTTCTGTAGTGGGTTCAAAGGGTCTCTGAAAATATGTTCACAGTTGATGGCTCTGTGATACTGACGTAAAACACGATTTTGCTGCCGAAAGTATCCATGAAGAAAAGTTACTTTGAGCAAACCCAGCGAAAAACCACCTCAAGGGCAGGTTTAAACAAGCAATACAATTGTAACCCAGAGTTAAACTAGGGTTATTGAAAACTAGGCATGTGAAATGCACAGTAAACATGACCCAGGGTTTAACCTAGGTTTAAACCATATGTTTAAACCCACAGGGCCGTAGCTAGGATTTTTTTGTTTGGGGGGCAACTGAGTAGTTAATAGTCTAAAACTCCTTAAATAGTTAAGAAGAGAATTTTCTTTAAGTTCCTATAATACTTTCCGGATTTTTTTCGTGGGAGGGCAACTGCCCCCCCCCCCCCCCCCCCCCCCCCCCCTTACCCCTATGCCCCCACCCCCTCCCCCCCCCTAGCTACGGCCCTGACCCAGACATGAAATCGGCCTTAGAAGTTTTGTAAGAACCAGGCGTGTTCACCTATGAAGACCTTTGTCAGAACGTCTACGATGTTCTCCGTCAATCTGCGCCCCTTGAATATTTTATTTAATTTTTTGTTACAGATGTGTTGTTACCGCAATGGGATTTTTGTGGAGAATGGAGTCAATGCAGGGTATGCATTCCGCTATCACCAATGGTACAGCTGGGCTGAGCACTATGTATCGGACACGTTGGGGAAAAACTATTGTTGTGACAGGTCCAACTTCTGTCCACTGTTCCACACCATACGACCGGCGGGACAATGTTCGAGAACGTCCGTGTTTCGACAAGGTTGGTTATCAGGCGCGGATCCAGGGAATGATGCTGGGTGTGAATATCAAAGTCCGCCCCCAATATATATACATATATATATATATTGTCACGGGGATTCTATAATTCCCGTAACTGAATAAAACACGATTATCCAAATATCTCTCCTAACTGTATATCTATTAGATCTCTCTGTAACGGGCGGTATTTACCCGAGTATGGCTCGTCTAGGTATGATCAGAGATACGATCTTATATAAAGTATATATTATTATAGCACGTTTAGTTCACTAGAAAACACAACAAAAACACAATACACTTTGGAATCTGTATTAACCTACGCTGACAAACGTACAGCCGTAGTAGTTAATTTAATAACAACAATAATAACAACCCAGAACTGATCACTTAATTAGTTAATCTCTAGGTGTCTAGTTTACACAATATGCGAATCACTTCACCGTGACACAACACCCACACGTGTGATAATTGAGAAACGCTTCTAGGAGAAGTTAATTAATAAAGGAATTACCACTCTATTCCTAACTGGTTAATTTTTAATTAACCCTTACTACTCGTTCAGTAACCTTGTAACACAGAATTAATACTGGTACCTATCACAATAAAGACAATAACCTACAGTTTACCTAGGTCTTCTAGGATGACTGGCTAAGCTTTATATTACCAAATACTCATATAATGTTAGAACAAATAGTCTACGATTTACTTCGTCAGATGACCGAAGACACTGTCTAAAGAATATTGGTATAATACAGTATTAAAATATTTAAAAGTCACATCAATCACATCAAGGTTATACAACAGAGCAGAAATAATATATATATTTACCAAAGTCCAAATGGACAACGTTCCCTGGGAGCCGTCCTTTTTGCTTCCCCTCATAACTCTAAAATTCTAGCTATTTATTATAAAAATCAGAATATCGCCTGGGGGTACAAGGCGGTCCTCCCCCTATCATCTGATATTCCACCTCTCCCAGAGACGCATTTTTCTCTTTGATCGCCAGACTTACTGACGCCATCGTCGCCAAATCACGGTTGTAAAAACCGCACTCGCAGAGGTATTACGTAACTACTGGCCACATGGCTCCGCACCTGGGCTGGGTGTGTATTAGACGACCATCGCGCAGAAGTATTACGTAACAAGTTGCCCACCTAGCTAAGTGCATTTGGAACTGCACACGGCCTTCTAAAACAATTAATAACGCCACAGGCGAAAAGAAATTAAGAGCATGTACCGTCACATATATATATATATATATATATATATATATATATATATATATATATATATTGCTTCACAGAGGAATATAATATATATAAACAAAATTTAGTATGGGGGAGGCAATACGTTTGGCAGTAATCTCACATCAAAGAAAGACCAAAAAAAAGAAGACAATTTTGTTTTGTTTGTTCTTGTTTTGTGTTTGGTTGTTTGTTTTGTTTGTGTTTGTTTTTTTGTTTGGGTTTTTTTCCAGCCGTCAAACGTATAATGGCAATATATTAAATATTTGATATTTGTATGAAGAAAAAACACATTATGTGATATTTGTAGAAATCCAATATGATGGTGTCACCTTGTCCTGTTTTGGATATTAGTACTATTTTACTGGAGTCCGTCATTTCATTTCATTCCAACTTATTGTTTGTGCTTATATCCAATTAAGGTTCAAGCACGATGTCCTGGGCACACACCTCAGTTATGTGGACTGCCTGTCTAGGACAGTGTGATAGTTGGTTAGTGGTTAGTGAGATAGAAGAGGTTGTAGTGGCCTTACACCTACCCACTGAACCCTTAAGAACTCGCTTTGGGTTGGAGCCGGTACTGGGCTGCGAACCTGTGCCTACCTGCCTATAGTTCGACGGCTTAAACACTGCGCCACCGAGGCCGGTTTGGAGTCCGTCAAAACAAATTCATATCTCTGATTAAAATGGCGGTGAAGATTTATGTTAGAAGGAAGGAAGGAAATGTTTTATTTAATGACACACTCAGCACATTTTATTTACGGTTATATGGCGTCAAGAAATATGATTAAGGACTACACATATATTGAGAGAGGAAACCCGCCGTCGCCACTTCATGGGCTACTCTTTTCGATTAGCAGCTAGGGATCTTTTATATGCATCATCTCACAGACAGAATAGTACATACCACGGCCTTTGTTGCACCAGTTGTGGAGCACTGGCTGGAACGATAAATAGCCCAATGGGTCCACCGATGGGGATCGTTATCCTAGATCGAACGGCAGTTATGTTAGAATTAAACGGCATAATTTACACATATCCAGTTTACATCTAGTTTGCATTCATGTATTCTGAAAATAGACGATCTGACAACAAACCACATTGTATTTTGTTTTTAACATGGTATTTGTTATTTAAACGAGATGCACGGGAATAAATGTCAACTGATGCAATGTCTGTTTTTAGGAGGTGGATTTGGTGATCCGCACGTGGCTACTCTGGATGGAAAAACGTTTATCTTTAACGGCCATGGGGAGTACATCTTGATTAACATAGCAGAAGTTAACATGACCTTTGACCTCCAGGCACGGACAGGCCAGGCGGATAACGGCTAATGGGACAGCTACCAGCGCCACCATCTTCACAGCCTTTGCTGCCAGAGAGAACAACCAAACCAAGTTCCACGTGGAACTATCTCCTGATAAATCCAGTAAGTGTAGATACTAGACGCTGTTGTTAAAAATATGTATTGTGTCAGATCATACAGCAGTGTCTGGGTTGGGAGCCCCGAATCAGAGCTTTACATACATATCCACGTTCTAATCAACATCAAAACAGTTTTAAAAATAACATCCTAGATGTTGAACTGTCTTGAAACGAGTTGGACTGAACTCAGTGCAGACACGGGCTCTTGCCTATAAAACTCAGAAAAAAACAAAACAGAAAACAAATGTCCCAACTACTAATGCTTTTTAGCAAAGTATTTTGTCTATTGCAGTATCCTATTTTTACCGTCAACCTACACAAAACTTACAGATGTTTTAAATTATCAAATGTTATGGTCGTGTAGATAGATGTTCGTGGTAAGTCAACATTAATTGTATGCAAAACTGGAAGAAAAAAAAGCATAGTCAAACTACAATCTATGTATTTACAGGCATATGCGAGATTAAAAGAATCCTTCATATGTGTCAATGTGGGACAGGG
>NC_054709.1:19226350-19233850 GCF_016097555.1 Gigantopelta aegis
AATATTGATATTGGAGATGAACACCATTGTGTATTCAAATGTATCATTACCACTAAAACAGGAATATGGTTTAACATTCACAAAGAAAACAAGCTATGTAAACTTTGTAATATTGATATTGGAGATGAACACCATTGTGTATTCAAATGTATCATTACCACTAAAACAGGAATATGGTTTAACATTCACAAAGAAAACAAGCTATGTAAACTTTGTAATATTGATATTGGAGATGAACACCATTGTGTATTCAAATGTATCATTACCACTAAAACAGGAATATGGTTTAACATTCACAAAGAAAACAAGCTATGTAAACTTTGTAATATTGATATTGGAGATGAACACCATTGTGTATTCAAATGTATCATTACCACTAAAACAGGAATATGGTTTAACATTCACAAAGAAAACAAGCTATGTAAACTTTGTAATATTGATATTGGAGATGAACACCATTGTGTATTCAAATGTATCATTACCACTAAAACAGGAATATGGTTTAACATTCACAAAGAAAACAAGCTATGTAACTTTGTAATATTGATATTGGAGATGAACACCATTGTGTATTCAAATGTATCATTACCACTAAAACAGGAATATGGTTTAACATTCACAAAGAAAACAAGCTATGTAAACTTTGTAATATTGATATTGGAGATGAACACCATTGTGTATTCAAATGTATCATTACCACTAAAACAGGAATATGGTTTAACATTCACAAAGAAAACAAGCTATGTAAACTTTGTAATATTGATATTGGAGATGAACACCATTGTGTATTCAAATGTATCATTACCACTAAAACAGGAATATGGTTTAACATTCACAAAGAAAACAAGCTATGTAAACTTTGTAATATTGATATTGGAGATGAACACCATTGTGTATTCAAATGTATCATTACCACTAAAACAGGAATATGGTTTAACATTCACAAAGAAAACAAGCTATGTAAACTTTGTAATATTGATATTGGAGATGAACACCATTGTGTATTCAAATGTATCATTACCACTAAAACAGGAATATGGTTTAACATTCACAAAGAAAACAAGCTATGTAAACTTTGTAATATTGATATTGGAGATGAACACCATTGTGTATTCAAATGTATCATTACCACTAAAACAGGAATATGGTTTAACATTCACAAAGAAAACAAGCTATGTAAACTTTGTAATATTGATATTGGAGATGAACACCATTGTGTATTCAAATGTATCATTACCACTAAAACAGGAATATGGTTTAACATTCACAAAGAAAACAAGCTATGTAAACTTTGTAATATTGATATTGGAGATGAACACCATTGTGTATTCAAATGTATCATTACCACTAAAACAGGAATATGGTTTAACATTCACAAAGAAAACAAGCTATGTAAACTTTGTAATATTGATATTGGAGATGAACACCATTGTGTATTCAAATGTATCATTACCACTAAAACAGGAATATGGTTTAACATTCACAAAGAAAACAAGCTATGTAAACTTTGTAATATTGATATTGGAGATGAACACCATTGTGTATTCAAATGTATCATTACCACTAAAACAGGAATATGGTTTAACATTCACAAAGAAAACAAGCTATGTAAACTTTGTAATATTGATATTGGAGATGAACACCATTGTGTATTCAAATGTATCATTACCACTAAAACAGGAATATGGTTTAACATTCACAAAGAAAACAAGCTATGTAAACTTTGTAATATTGATATTGGAGATGAACACCATTGTGTATTCAAATGTATCATTACCACTAAAACAGGAATATGGTTTAACATTCACAAAGAAAACAAGCTATGTAAACTTTGTAATATTGATATTGGAGATGAACACCATTGTGTATTCAAATGTATCATTACCACTAAAACAGGAATATGGTTTAACATTCACAAAGAAAACAAGCTATGTAAACTTTGTAATATTGATATTGGAGATGAACACCATTGTGTATTCAAATGTATCATTACCACTAAAACAGGAATATGGTTTAACATTCACAAAGAAAACAAGCTATGTAAACTTTGTAATATTGATATTGGAGATGAACACCATTGTGTATTCAAATGTATCATTACCACTAAAACAGGAATATGGTTTAACATTCACAAAGAAAACAAGCTATGTAAACTTTGTAATATTGATATTGGAGATGAACACCATTGTGTATTCAAATGTATCATTACCACTAAAACAGGAATATGGTTTAACATTCACAAAGAAAACAAGCTATGTAAACTTTGTAATATTGATATTGGAGATGAACACCATTGTGTATTCAAATGTATCATTACCACTAAAACAGGAATATGGTTTAACATTCACAAAGAAAACAAGCTATGTAAACTTTGTAATATTGATATTGGAGATGAACACCATTGTGTATTCAAATGTATCATTACCACTAAAACAGGAATATGGTTTAACATTCACAAAGAAAACAAGCTATGTAAACTTTGTAATATTGATATTGGAGATGAACACCATTGTGTATTCAAATGTATCATTACCACTAAAACAGGAATATGGTTTAACATTCACAAAGAAAACAAGCTATGTAAACTTTGTAATATTGATATTGGAGATGAACACCATTGTGTATTCTAGAATTGATCCTACTGCGTTTAAAATATATCTTAACACACTCATATAATAGAACTAATCTTACAGCGTTTAAAATATATCTTAACACAATCATATTATAGAACTAATCCTACTGCGTTTAAAATATATCTTACCACAATCATATTATAGAACTCATCTTACTGCGTTTAAAATATATCTTAACACAATCATATTATAGAACTAATCTTACAGCGTTTAAAATATATCTTAACACAATCATATTATAGAACTAATCCTACTCTGTTTAAAATATATCTTAACACAATCATATTATAGAACTAATCCTACTGCGTTTAAAATATATCTTAACACAATCATATTATAGAACTAATCTTACAGCGTTTAAAATATATCTTAACACAATCATATTATAGAACTAATCCTACTCTGTTTAAAATATATCTTAACACAATCATATTATAGAACTAATCTTACTGCGTTTAAAATATATCTTAACACAATCATATTATAGAACTAATCCTACTGCGTTTAAAATATATCTTAACACAATCATATTATAGAACTCATCTTACTGCGTTTAAAATATATCTTAACACAATCATATTATAGAACTAATCCTACTGCGTTTAAAATATATCTTAACACAATCATATTATAGAACTAATCCTACAACGTTTAAAATATATCTTAACACAATCATATTATAGAACTAATCCTACTCTGTTTAAAATATATCTTAACACAATCATATTATAGAACTAATCTTACTGCGTTTAAAATATATCTTAACACAATCATATTATAGAACTAATCCTACTGCGTTTAAAATATATCTTAACACAATCATATTATAGAACTCATCTTACTGCGTTTAAAATATATCTTAACACAATCATATTATAGAACTAATCCTACTGCGTTTAAAATATATCTTAAAACAATCATATTATAGAACTAATCCTACTCTGTTTAAAATATATCTTAACACAATCATATTATAGAACTAATCTTACTGCGTTTAAAATATATCTTAACACAATCATATTATAGAACTAATCCTACCGCGTTTAAAATATATCTTAACACAATCATATTATAGAACTCATCTTACTGCGTTTAAAATATATCTTAACACAATCATATTATAGAACTAATCTTACTACGTTTAAAATATATCTTAACACAATCATATTATAGAACTAATCTTACTGCGTTTAAAATATATCTTAACACAATCATATTATAGAACTAATCTTACTACGTTTAAAATATATCAGTATGCTACATTTTCTGATCCAACACCCCACTCCCCCCAAAAAAAAATTAAAAATAAAAATAAAAAATAAAACCCCACCCCACAAAAAAACACCCCCCCAAATCCAAAACTACCCCCTCAAAACCCCCACCCCCCCAAAAAAAAACCCCCAAACAAAACAAAACAAAAACAACCAACAACACCAAATACCAACCCAAACAACAACCACTAAACAACAAACAAAAACACTATAACACCCCACCCCCCAAACAAAACAAAAAACAACATCCCCCTACAAAAAATAACAACAAAAAACAAAACAAAAAACAAAACAAAAACAACATGAACAACAAAAAACAACAACAACAACAAAAACGAGAAGTGATTATTCCCGGCACATATTTGTACTGTATTGTTTTAGTGTTTTTCATAATTTGATATCTATCATTCACCTCTACATTTTGATGTTTATTTGTTCCTGTCGTAACTTGCTTTTGGGGTTTTATTAAAAGTCTGTTACACAATTCAAACTAAAAAAAAACCCCGAAAACAACGTTGGTATTCAAATATTCGCTCGTCATTTCCATCGCATATTCGAATACCATTTTCAAACCGAATACAGTAATACCGAACGCTAGTTTGTAGTAGCAAATAAAGTAAAACAGAAGATGAGCGTATCTTTCCAAAGCTCATTATTAGGAAGATATTCAAGTAGACATGGATAACTAGTATATCAAATCATAAGTGCGTTTACTGAGCATGCCATTTGAATAATTGCTTTATTACGCCTGGAGTGATTGTTTAGCAACTAGTTATTGGTCTTCACTTAGAAACAATGACAGACAACACCATTACTTTCCTGGATCTCGCAGTAATGTTTGTAAATAATAAAATTTCGTCAAGTGCTCCCCCGATTCTCATTTTAAAGGTGACTCGGTAGAATTAACGGTCGTGAGCGACAATCGTAAACCGGCAGATCGGGGCTAAATCACTACCATCGGTGCACGCGGTAGGCGGAGTTGCCCGAGTCTGCGCAAATGACCAATCAATGGAATCGACTCGTGAACGTCGGTAACGATTGCACCAGAAGAAAACCTGCTGTTTGCAAGATGGCGTCCAAAGATATGTCCTAGTGCAATGGTGGCAAAAATTTATTTGTTCTTTTTTTTTTTGGTTAATCTGAAAATGCAAGTCTGCACGTAGACTGGGACCAGATAGTGGGACGGTTAACGACATTAAAACCGTGTGTCATCATTTGTTTTAGGTCAAAGAAAGATAGAATTTGTACAACAATGTGTCAGGACAAAAACAAACAAATAAATAAAACAATAAAACAAGCAACCGCTCTTTAAAAAAATCAATAGCAAAAAAAAAAACCCTTAAAAAACCCCCCAACAAAACAACAAACAAAAACAAACATAAAATATAAAGAAAGCCCAAATAATTCAGAATAAAAACCAAAAAACAGAAAAGCCCAGGTGCAAATAAAATCTCTCTCGAAAACAAACAAAATAATACAAAATAAATAAATAATAATAATAAAACTGTGAGAAAAACATAACAGTAAAAAACGTCTGAGCAGAAAACAAGCAGCAACAAACAAACAAACAAACAAACAAAACAAACTATTTGACGTACAATCTTTTCCCTTCGCTTTGGCGGTATCTATTTAAAGATCTGAATAAATCCAACGTTATGTTGTATTCAGTTACCAATATGCGTTTGTTTTATTGGTTGATTTAAAAACAATAATAAAACAACAAAAACAACAACAACAAAAGAAAGAAAGAAAAAACACACACAAAAACCCATCATACATGTTTTCTGAATCTGAAGGACAATAGCATGTGTGTGTGTATGTGTATGTGTGCGTGTATGTGTGTGAGAGAGTACGTGTGTTGTGTGTAAGTGTGCGTATGTGTATGTGTGTGTGTGTGTGTGTGTGTGTGTGCGTATGTGTATGTGTGTGTGTGTATGCGTGTATGTATGTTTTAATTCTTCACCATTTCCTAGTAGTAAGTGAACCATAACTTGTGTCACAATTAGGAACTATAGTGAACCGTTATCAATGAACTCTCACCCGGAAGTAATCTGTGTAGTGATACCCAAACCAAATTACTAACGCGATTGGTTAGATGACGTCATGTGACGTCACATGAAAAGTATAAAAGGCGCGAAGGAACGTTTGTTTGTTTTCTAGGAATTTCTTGCTGTGGTTAATCCTCTTAATTGGATCCTCTTAATACTTGTAAATAATCTTCACGACTTTGCTTTCTGCACTTGCACCATGTACTAGCAAATACAAGCTCTATTACAGCAAAATAAGGTGAGTTATTTAGGGATCCAGGCGAAGATACAGATAAGAAAAGAGAAAACTAGATAGAAATTAAGTAAGTCCAATTTATTAGATATTATCTAGCCATGTAATCTTCATACCAGATAAGTGGGGAAACCGTAGTTAGGGGGATCTCAGGTCCTCTAGTCACGACATGTAGGCCTATACAGTTGCTTACGTAAATTTTCTTACAGTCAGTTGTCTACCTTATTTCTTAATAGATATTTGCTTTTGCTGCCAATAAAATATGCTAAGCACTATTGTCCGAACCAATTTGTTAACAACTACGAAAAATTACTCTCCTACCTTTAATTGCCGTTAGATTTCCTCCAAAGTTTGTCCAGACACACATCTTGAAAAAACCATTACAGTGACACAGATTCCACATACCAGATGATAACCATGTCACCTATATTGACTTCGCTGAGAGCGCATAGGGAAAAAAGCATGTAATTTTGTATCAGCTGCCATTTTGACTTTTTATGGAATATTCTTCAAGAGGGGTGAAAGGATAGGACTTAATCTAACAACGTCATAACATGTTATGATATAAAAGCAAACGTGATGACGTCATATTATTTAAAAAAAATTATTATTATTATTTTAATGATACCACTAGAGATCATCGATTTCATATTAATTGTGTCAAATACTTTGGAGGCTTTCACCCCTCTTGAAGAGTATTCCATAAACAAGCAACATGGCAGACGGCAGAAAACTGCATGTATTTTTCCCTATGCAATCTCAGCAAAGACAATATCGGCGACATCGTTGCAGTCTCGTGTGTGGAATCTGTATATTTGTAGTGGTTTTTTTTGCGATTTGTGTCTGGATAAACTTTGGAGGAAATCTAACGGCAATTAAAGGTAGGAGAGTAATTTTTTGTAGTTGTTGGTTCGGACAATGGTATAATTCCCCCCTCTCCTTGTATTTCATTATAATCCAAGGATGGGGGTGGGGGGGGGGGGGGTGGGGATGGGTGGCTTTGAATAGCCGTTGGATTGCATTAGAATAAGGACATAGGACATTAGAAACAACAACACCAAACTAGGGTTTTACAAACAGACAGCATGCACAACCGCAACAGTACATAGGGTGCATTGACTAATGATAACAATGCACCCGCCCACAATTAATGGCCCAGCACGTATTCTAATAAGGAGCCGGGCAAAAGAAAACCGGCTCCGAGTACACAATTGCAATGCACCTAGGAGAAGCTGGACAAAATAATACCGGCCTCCCCTACCCCAATCCCAAATACTTGCTGCTGGTGGACTACTTGGGCACTTGGTGACACTGAA
>NC_054709.1:19236350-19310019 GCF_016097555.1 Gigantopelta aegis
AAGGGATCTTTTATATGCCCCGTAACCACATACATGATAGCACAAACCACGGCCTTTAATATACCAGTCGTGGTGCACTGGCTGGAACGAGAAATAGCCCAAATGGGCCCACCGACGGGGATCGATCGTAGACCGACCGCGCATCATGCGTGCGCTTTATCACTGGGCTACGTCCCGCCCCACATTGTTTTAGATGGTGACGGACTTGACAGCTGTGGTGACACTACTCATGACGGATGCCACCAGTGGGGCAGGATATGCTCGTATTTCGCGAACACCTGACATCATCACTGTTTTAAGTATATTTCATCACAGCTATATTTATTTCATTGTGCTCTGTCCTATGCTAGTATTGATTTAGTAAACTAGTCTGTGAGAGACAGTTTTCTCTGAGCGGTACAGGAAGGATGTACTGCCCAGGAACTTTTCTCCAGTGGCTGGCACTAGACAGAGGTTCAGGGAATCAAACACTATGTTGAAAGATGCCCATTCGCCTCTGCATTGACAGAGATGTGATTTTTTGGTAACAAGTAACGGTTTTATCGTTCAGATTTGGTACACCATCATATGTCTGAAAACGTGTTGTCCTAACGGTAACAAGGAAGGAAGGAAGGAAATGTTTTATTTAACGACGCACTCAACAGATTTTATTTACGGTTATATGGCGTCGGACATATGGTTAAAGACCACACAGATATTGAGAGAGGAAACCCGCTGTCGCCACTTATGGGCTACTATTTTCAATTAGCAGCAAGGAATCTTTTATATGCACCATCCCACAGACAGGATAGTACATAGCACACCCTTTGTTACACCAGTTGTGGAACACTAGCTAGAACGAGAACTAGTCCAATGGGTCCACCGAAGGGGATCGATCCTGGATCGAACGCGCATCTAGCGAGCGCTTTACCACTGGGCTACGTCCCGCCCCTTAACTGGATAGAAACACAGAAATAAATGCAATGGGAATTTGCTAAAATGTTTCTATTGGAGTGGGTTGACAAAGGTTAAGATACGAACACAAAAATAATACATAGTTTTTATATAGTTGACGATTTCAGAACAGATAACAGAAATTTGATCTTTCACCTTCTCGTTCTCATTAATATTTCATTAATAATAATAATGAAATTTATTTCCTTGAGTAGCTAATCATCACGCCAATCTAGTAATATTAATTTGCAGTCCAGAACAAACAAAACAGTACTACACAACTGGTTGTGACGAAAAATACACAACAATATAAAGACGCACAAACTCATATTTCACTATAGTGCAAACTTCTGCGAAAATCGAAAATCGAAAGCTGCATTAGTAGTCTTTTGTGTTTTATAATTGGAAAAAACCCCACACTCTTTTGTTTTCGTCGTAAGAAGCTTAATTTGTTTGCAGGGTCATGACCATTTTGATGCCAATCAGAAACAAAACCATGCGATTCTCTCAGGGGGTTACAGGACGTTTCGTACCCAATCCTATTCCGCCCCTAGCCGTTTCGTATTCGCTTTATACCATAGACGTTTCGTCCTCTAGTCATTTTGTATACGTTGCATGTTGATTTATCTCTACAACCGACTGGCACTGCCGTTAATAATAATTTAACTGCGTCCATTATTCCTCAAAAAGATCATGCTTTCATAATAACTGGTTATAATATAACAGTGTTCAGCTAAAGACACATCACGGTACTTTGATTCTATCTGGGTGACACGTAGCCCAGTGGTAAAGCGCTCGCTTGATGCGCGGACGGTTTGGGATTGGTCCCCGTCGGTGGGCCCATTGGGCTATTTCTCGTTCCAGCCAATGCACAAGGATTGGTATATCAAAATCCGTGGTATATGCTATCCTGTCTGTGGGATGGTGCATATAAAACAATTCTTGGTAGCCCACTAATGGAAAAATGTAGCGGGTTTCCTTTCTAAGACTATAAGAAAAAAATACCAAATGTTTGACATCCAATAACCGATGATTAATAAACCAATGTGCTCTAGTGGTGTCGTTAAACAAAACAAACTTTTTTATTCTAGTTTGTTGTTAGTCTGATAGTCTGGTCGTTGAAGATGGAAAAGTGGTCGAACCCGGGGGAAAATGGTATAGAAATGATGCTATCATCACCAAGTGTTGCGTTTTGTACAACATAATATCCAAAATCAGCTAAAATTCCCTTATTTTTTTTTATAAACTTTTGTTAATATTTTAAGAAATTTTAGGAAATATAAACAAAATATCCCAAGTGACGTTAGGTGTGACGTCATTTAACTAATGCGCGGCGACTGGAAATACAATGGTAATTAAAGGCCACCGCAGACCTTTGCAACAAGGTGCAATTTTTTTTGCATGCAACAAAAATCGTACGTCGTTGCATCGTGTGCTCTGACCTGCGATGCAATTTTTGTTGCATGCAACTAAAATTGCTCCGATCAAACATGTTTGATTTTATTGCATGTAATTGCATCTAATTGCACGCTGTCGCAATGCAACAAAACGTTGACGCAATAATTTAAACTGCCAATGAACGGATAGATAGTGATCACATGACTCAAAATGGCAGCCTCCAGCAGCATGTGTGAATTAGTGGTGATGTGGTAGACAATACCATGTCATTTTGACACAGCATCCCCTGAATATAGCAACATGGCTAAAAGGGAGATGTGTCTTGCAGAGATGAATCTGCACTGGGTAATACCAGGATGTTTATATAGTTTTTATACACAAATTGTGGTTATATTCTATGCGGGACGACTTCAGTGCTACTTTACGTAAATTCACTTTTCTACGTCATAAAAAATATGATGTAGAACATGACTCGATCACCACCGTCCAAACAAATACGGGGAAAACCGCCATTTTGCCTGTCACGTCATCACTGCTAGACAAAAATTGCTGGTTGTCGCATGTGTGTGCGGATCAGTGCAACGAGAAAAAAGTTGCATGCAATCATGCAATTTCAATTGCATGCAACAATGTTGCAAAGGTCTGCGGTGGCCTTAAGTGTATATAAGAACATCACAGAACATCAGCGTGTTATAAAAGGTCACGGTACAACGAAACCGTAATAATTGTAGTTTATAAAGCTGCTAATTAATCGAACATTTTCATGTATTATACTGTTTAAAGACAGCTTTTTGAATATAGTATTTTCAGTTTGTATTCCCTATGACATATATATTTCCTACAAATATAGCCTTTTTTAATAATTAAAACAAAAATATACTTGAATTGTCTTGCTTAGAATATGAATATCTATAGAGATTATTATACGAGCTTGTGTGTCGTACTGATTTTACGAAACGAGTGGCAGGACTTTTGTATTGCGCGAGAGAGAGCGAGGTTAATACATGAATATTGACACGAGTTTCGTAAAATCAGTACAACTCATACACGAGTGCAATGATTTCTTTATTATCTGTATTATTATTGTTGTTTTCTTTATCAAAATATTTTAGCCGCAACTAGAAGGAGACAGCATTTATTTAATACATTTCTGATTACTTTAAATAAATATGAACCTACACTTTTTTCTGCCATTGACAAACTGAAAACACGTTTGAAATTTATACCCAATATACTTTTCAAACATGTACATAGGTTTCCAGACGTGAATTTAGATAGGGGTCCAAGCGTCCACTCCTTATTTCTGGCCACGAGTGCCTAATTAGTTTGTCTTTGTATAACCACTTGAGGTATATTGCATGCATCTGACTCCTTTAACTATTCTATCGACTACAAAATTCAATCCCTTAAAACTGGTTATTACATATCAACAGATTGACATGCACAGATAAACCGACGAAATAGCATAATTTGTATAATTTTAAAAATTAGTAGCCTTTTATAATATTACAATCTGTTCAGTGGGAACATATCACATTTGATGGACAAAACACAGGTTCTGCTATAGTATTACTAACATAATATAGGATCTACAGTACTCTTGATTGAGCTAGAATATGGCAAGGTTTAAGTTCATTACATTGGCGACACAGTACGAACACGCTAAAACATAATAGTATGCACATAGAAAGAAAGGAAGGAAATAACAAGTCTTCATCCAAGAGTCTATTCAGTTTCGTTGATGCCCATGGGACGTTAAACCTCAACATCTAGTTAAATAAATGTAGTCCTAAATTAGCAAATTGATTCTTTAGAAAGTTTTAGTACATGGGCGAAGGAAACAAGTACAACATTCAGTCGACAGAGTTGCGTTGTTTATGATGGGTATGAGCAGGTATGTCAACAAGAGATAACGAGCAACAGAGTAGAATTAGGAAAAGGTGGAGATATTTCAAACATGAAGGTAAATCTGTTATCCGATTATAGATGACAGATGATATCATGAACAGTTTATGACATGCTAAATCCATTGAGACTGTATCATCAAGCAAAGAATCGCTTGGGCCCTAGAATCTTCCACTTACAGACAGTTTACCGGTTCACCTACCGGGGTAAACTTACAAACAATGGCTTGGACCTCAAGTGATGGTGTCAAAAATGTCAATTACAAGAGAATTGGATGCAGCATCAGAGGGTTTGCTGGAGTGTTGGAAATAATGTATGCTCTTGTCGCAAAATTGTATAACAGTTTACGATTATACCATTCGTGACTAAAGTGGAACAATAATCTCTTGATATATTGTTTACTTAATAAATTATTTTGAATCGACATAGCTTCTCTGCAGATTGTAAACAGCACGAAGGATATGAATCCTAATCTATCAAAGGATATATATTGTGTCAAATTTTTTTATTATTATTATTTTTTGTTTTGTTTTGTTTACAAGTTTTATTGCCAGCCCCTTGTTTACAATTACAAAAACACATGCCAAGGGTAAAACATGGGTTGTGTACATAAAAATAATAAAACAACATAATATAATACTTTAGGGTACTGGCTTGCAAACCCCACCTCAACCCACCCCCACCCCCTCTCCATCCCCGCCTCTCTCTCTCTCTCTCTCTCCCTCTCTCTCTCTCTCTCTCTCTCTCTCTCTCTCTCTCTCTCTCTCTCTCTCTCTCTCTCTCTCTCTCTCTCTCTCTCTCTCTCTCTCTCTTTCTCACTACATATCTAATCAATGTAGCTATCCATTTATCTTTCTCTCACGCAAAAAAACAACAACACACTTTCTATGAACGACGTACATAAATATTTAAAACACGCACATGGTATATATATATATATATATATATATATATATATATATATATATATATATATATATATATATATATATATATACACACACATACACACGCATACATATACATATGTATGTATCTACATTATTAATGCGTGGACCGCTGGGAACAAGACGATGATTGTGTCAAATATTGGTGTTTGGATACATCAAACATACAATCTTGGCTGTAAATTCAGTTGAAGAATAATAAGACACACACACACACACACGCGCGCACACACGCACGCACGCACGCACGCACACACACACACACACACACACACACACATATATATATATATATATATATATATATATATATATATATATATATATATATATATATATAATTTTAACTTTGATGAATGGTTTTACAAAGAGCGCTCATCTTGTCAGGAGCAGTAATATTAAATAATATTAAATAATTCCAGACTTCAGTAGTTCTTCATCGTTTTATTGCTACAGCTCTGTTTCGTATGGTCAAATAATGACCACACTCTTCAGGCAATATTAACGAATACTGTTAAAAACGTTTGCGACTGATGACGTCACAACATCAGTTGATGTATGACGTAATTCTCGACAACTATATCGCGTCACCAAGAAAGTTTTGAGAATTCAGGTCTTATGCTGGCGCTTGGTACAGTTAGGTGACATCGGTGTTACTGATGTTTTTGAGAACGAATTCATTGCGTTTGTTCAGGCTGCACAGGTGTTTCTGACATATTATGATAAACTTTTCGTAAAGGCATAGGTCACATTTCTTATTTATGTTACTGTAGGGTTGGCATTTTTTGAGTACCTTCCACTTTATGTGGAAGGATTTGTTATTGTCCTTCAGGTTCCATATGCGTTTTGACAGCTCTGTTTCATTTCTTTTGTTTTCATGTTGGAAGGATGCCGTGTGGTTTCTGTATCGTTCTTTGAAATTGGTTGCTAGCCCTACGTATGATTCTGTGTTTAATTTTGTTGTCACTGTTGCTTGGTACACCACGTTGTATTGGAGGCATTTTCTGTCGAGTGGGCATTCGGGTGTCTTTCTACAGTTGCACACTTTTTTTTTGGTTGCTGTGCTGGCGTCGTTGTTGCATCCGATAGTATTTTCTTGTTGTGGGATGAGATGGTGTTTTTAATGTTTGGCATGCATGAGTAGCTAAGTTTGAGTGTATGCCTGTTAAAGATCTTGTGTAATGGGTGGTTCTTAGTGAAGCATTTGTCGATTGTGTTTAAAAACGTTTTCCCGATGTTGCTTTTGACGTTAGAGTCCCATGGAGGATTGTACCATGTGATGTTTCTTTTTCGATTCTTTCGTCTTGAAGGTTGATTTGGTTGCAGGTTGTATGTAAGTTTGTAATCGTATCCACTTTCTGTGATTGCTTTTTGGTAGGTGGCTATGGCTTCCTTAAATATTTCTTCACTAGATGAGATGCTTGTTAGTCTCTTGTTGATGTTTGCTGGGATGTTTCTTAGTATTGTCGGAGGATGGTTACTTTGATGGTGGACGTATAATAATTTCTTGTTGGGTTTCATGTATGGTTTGAAGTGCCCATTTGTGAGGTCGAAGGTTACGTCTAAGAAGTTTACGATTTTCTTGTTTGCTTCTATTGTGATTTTTAGGCCGTTTGATTGAAATACTTTGTTGACTTCTTGTTTTGTTTTTTCAATTTCTTTTGGGGTGGCTTTACATACTTTACAGTAACACTGATGTCACCTAACTGTACCAAGTGCCAGCATAAGACCTGGGCCCATATTTTCGAAGCCATCTTAGCGCTACGAAATCGTAAAACCGTCGTAGGTTGTGACGTCACTACAATGCACGCCATAGTGACGTCATAGCTTACGATGATTTCACGATTTCGTAGGTTAAGATAGCTTCGAAAATATGGACCCTGAATTCTCAAAACTTTCTTGGTGACGCGATATAGTTGTCGAGAATTACGTCATACATCAACTGATGTTGTGACGTCATCAGTCGCAAACGTTTTTAACAGTATTCGTTAATATTGCCTGAAGAGTGTGGTCATTATTTGACCATACGAAACAGAGCTGTAGCAATAAAACGATGAAGAACTACTGAAGTCTGGAATTATTTAATATTATTTAAATATATATATATATATATATATATATATATATATATATATATATATATATATATATATATATATATATATATATATATATATATGAGGGCACAACTTAAAAAAAACCCCAACACCTATAGTATTCCAAAGTACACCAACCAGGCACGGATATCAATTTCCTAATGGGTGTGGGTTAACACTAATAGAAGTTTTTTCATCTTATATAAAATATAAAATTAATTTCTTAACCCCTGCCCAAATCCCGCACCTGTTAACATTTTCAAAAAAACAACAAAAAAAACCCCACAAAACAAAACAAAACAAACAACAAACAAAACAAAACAAAAAAAACCTGGCTATCCGACAAATATAGTATACATGTATCTGCACCCACTAAAATCAAATGAATTCATTATATGTTCATCCATTGATCTTTGTAGCACTTTAAAGGTGACAGGGATAGGATACACACCTGAATCCGCGCCTGGTAAAGTAACTTATTTTAAAAATATAAATAAGTTATTTTTTTATATACAATGAGCCATATATTAACGGATTAAGACTTGTGCTTTAGATTTCAATCCGCATAAATTAAGGGTGGATTTAGTTAGGTCCAGTCCTAGAGGTTTGTGGGAGGGGAGAGCAGGCGACCCGTTTCCCTTAAATATATTCATGTGTCAATTTTGTCGGCTTTAAAAAAAAAAAAATCAGGTTTGCGCTTTTATGCGTTGGTCCATGCGTCCTTATTCCTTTAGCCATCTCCTCCAAAATATTTCCTGGATCCGCCCTTGCATCCAGGTCCTGCCTGTTCACTCCATTGACGACGAATTGAACTTTAACAACATTGTCTCGCGCTCATATTTAATACCAGTATTCCAGTTAACTCATGTTATGGGGCCCCATTTCATGCCCGGTCATGAAGGGAAGCATAAAAAATGGAACTACATTTCTACACGAAAAATAATTACTATCATGATTCCGACTAGTGTACGACGTTCCACTTATATAGCCTTTGTATTCATTGAAGGTGGTAGTCTCCAAAGACTTGAGCAACGTCGTTAGTAGTATACACAATTACACTGAGATAGTACTAATTGTGACAACAAATTCAATCGCTTCCCCAAAGCGGATTTTTGATATGTTGTTCTACCAGGAAATGCGCTTCGAATATCAAAATAATTTCTATAAAAAAAAAACAAATCCGGGTCAAACCCTTCAACGACCAGACTATGAGCGCGCATAGCAAGTCAATGCGACACCCAGTTGTTAGTCTGAAGGTACTCGTCGGAAGTCAGGAGTTATTGAAATTACAACGCAACCGTCGAGTTGGCCAACTTTCTGCTGGCAGTTGGTAGTCTGAGCCTTGCGATATTTGAAATCACATAGGTCCTTGCAAGACAATATTTTGCTTCTAATCGACATGTATTATTATTATTTAGATGACGAGTATGACTTAATATCTGTCACGGGGATCCTATAATACCCGTAACTGGATGAAACACGATTATCAAAATATCTCTCCTAACTGTATATCTATTAGATCTCTCTGTAACAGGCAGTTATATCCGCTGTGGCTCGTCTCTAGGTATGATCAGAGATACGATCTTATATAAAGTATATATTATTAAGCACGTTTAGTTCACTAGAAAACACAACAAAAACACAATACACTTTGGAATCTGTATTAACCTACGCTGACAAATGTACTGCCGCAGTAGTTAATTAACAACATCAAATAATAACAACCCAGAACTGGTCACTTAATTAGTTAATCTCTAGATGTCTAGTTTACACAATATTCTAATCACTTCACCGTGACACAACACCCACACGTGTGATAATTGAGAAACGCTTCCAGGAGAACTTAATTAATAAAGGAATTACAACTCTATTCCTAACTGGTTAATTTTTAATTAACCCTTACTACTCGTTCAATAACGTGTGATAATTGAGAAACGCTTCCAGGAGAACTTAACTAATAAAGGAATTACAACTCTATTCCTAACTGGTTAATTTTTAATTAACCCTTAACTACTCATTCAGTAACCTTGTAACACAGAATTAATACTGGTACCTATCACAATAAAGACAATAACCTACAGTTTACCTAGGTCCTCTAGGATGACTGGTTAATCTTTTTATAATTATTTAGGACAGTGAGCCTACAGATTACTGCGTCAGATGACCGGCAGCACAGTCTAAATAATATTGGTATAATACAGTATTAAAATATTTAAAGTCACATCAATCACATCAAGGTTATACACAGAGCAGAAAATATATATTTACCAAAGTCCCGTCTGAACTAATATAGATCGTTCAGTGGACGACGTCCGTTCCCCTGGATACTTCCAAATGTTTCCCCCGATATCTCTAAAACCCTAGCTATTTATTCAAAACTCTCAGAGACAGCGAATATCGCCTGGGGGTACATCGCGGCACCTCACGTATCATCTGATATTTCCACCTCTCCCAGAGTCGGTATATTTTCTTAGATGACCCGACATTCTGTCGCCAGTCGCCAAAATCACGGTTGTAAAAACCGCACTCGCGGAGGAATTACGTAACTACTTGCCACCTGGCCTCCACCTCTGGACTAAGGGCATATTGGAATGCACGGTCGCGCGAAGGTATTACGTAACAAGTTGCCAATCTGGGCTAAGTGCATTTGGAACTGCATACGGTCTTCTAAAACAATTAATATCGCCACAGGCGAAATGAAATTAAGAGCATGTACCGTCACAATATCATATAACTCAAAACAGTTATGTTTGTGATACATTTTACTTAGATTTCCAAATAATGTATATGTTACAGCCTGTTATTTAGAGATTAAGATGCATGCATAAAAAATGTATAGGTAATATACAGAAGCATAAACTTATTAAAGATTGTTGATAACACCGGTCAAATACAGGCTAATATTGTAATCTTGTCCGACAGTTATATTGGCCTGATAGACGTACAGTTAAAAATATGCTTGGGTCTCGTTAAGCAAAGACTCTTTGTTTTCCTTTATTTTAAAGGACACCCCCCCCCCCCCCCCCCCCGCACACACACACACATTTGAGTCTAGTCTAAAGAATGTCAATGTGCAATGACTGTGCGTAACGTTTAGGACTATGCCGGCGGAACTGAACATTTTGAAAGATTTTCTTTTTTAATGAAGTTTGATTGTTTTATTAATCATTGGCTATTCGATGTCAAGCATTTAGTCATTTTAATATATTGTCTTAAAGAGGAAATCAACTACAGTTTTGTTTTAGTAGCAAGGGATCTTTTATATGCACCATCCCACAGGCAGGATAGCACATACCACGGTTTTTGATATACCAGTGTTGCGCTGGCTGGAACGAGAAATAGACCAATGGGTCCACCGACGGAGATCGATCTCAAACCGTCCGCGCATCAGGCGAGTGCTTTACCACTGGACTGCGTCCCGCCTCCCTTATTTTAATGAATAAAATGTAAACAAAAAATAAAAAATAAAAATTGAAAATAAATAAATAAATAAATAAATAAAGATACCTGTGGTATTTATATTTCTACAACATTTTGTACTAATTTTGAAAACAAACATAGATATCTTCTTAAAGTAACGTAAATGAAAGTATTTCTATACCCACTGTCGTAAGATATTCTATAGTCAACACATTTTTTTTTGGTGTGTGCTGGAGTGTCCGTCCATCCATCTTCCTGTTTGTTATTTCAATATTTCATTTATTTAAATAAATAAATAAATAAATAAATACATAAATAAATAAGAAAATAAATAAATAAATAAATAAATAAATAAATAAATAAATAAATAATGTTTGTGGTATTGCTGTTTTCGGTTACACACCACCATTAATTACTTCATACAGTGTAATACAATTTCTATGTCAATATATTCTGTGAAAATAGAACGCTGTCGAGAGGGTCATGTGACTACTAGTTTTAGGGAGTGCTCTCAACTGACATGTGCTGTGTATAAAATCAACATAGGTCGACCACGAAATGTTTCAATTAATGGCCCCTATGCCCGACCACCGCCCCGTGTTGCTGTTATACAAGTGGCACCATACCACACATATTTGTTATCAGTTAGTACTACAAATAACAAGTTACTTCAAACCAATGGGTCATTTAAATACTACAGAAGTCAACTACGTGTAATCATCAAAGAAATATTTCAAAAAGAGTATCAGAATTTTGTAGTATTTATGATTTTTTTATGAGGAACTATTTCCTAAACCAGACTATATTAAGCTGCTACAGCAAGTAACGACACGACCAATGGTGGTGTGTTGCCGTACACAGCATTTGATAGCGTCTTTTAAAACTACCATATCTATCTCTTTTTTATAGTGAGGTAAATCAAAGTGTTTCCTATAACTATATTTAAAAAGCCCAAAACATTAGCATTTAGTTACTATTATGAAATATGAATCCACTTAACCAATCGTCCGTTTGTTCATTTTTTCATTAATTCATTCATTCATCAAACATTCAATAGCCGCGGTTTGATTGATCAAAGTGCTCTAATAGTATCGTCAAACAGAAGAAACTATATAGAGACCGTGCTGGATTTGCTGTCATACCGGCCTCTCTAATTTTCCCAGACTTGGTAACTTTTTCCAAATTCTGCCCACCTCAGACTCCCCCTCCCCCCTCCTGCCCTGAAATTGGTCACTGGCGAAGTTAGAGGCTAAGACTGGGGTGGGCTTGCCTGAACCTTCGGGATATGTTCACGTAAAAAGAGTTTCCCATCTCATCACCGACCTCGGTGGTGACGTGGTCAAGCCATAGGATATAAGGCTGGTAGGTACCGGCTCTCTCCCAGAGCGAGTTTTAATGACTCAATGGGTAGGTGTACGACCACTACACCCTCTTCTCTCTCACTGACCACTAACCACTAACAACTAACAACTAACCCACTGTCCTGAACAGACAGCCCAAATAACCTATATGTGTGTTCAGGACAGCGTGCTTGAACCTTAATTGGATATAAGCAAGAAAATAAGTTGAAATGAATGAAATATCTGTCATTGTAACATGTTTCACGCAAATAAAATCTTTCAGCGACTAGTATTGCATGCTAAATGTAGTTTCTTGTTTAGAATATCTCTATCTGTATATTCAATGTATACACAATTTGTTTCTTTTCGTCTTAATGTTAATATAGTGGATTTGATTTCCCAGTTAAAAGAAAAATAAACAAAACAAAACAAAACAAAACGAAACGAAAAACAACACGAAAAACAAACAAATAGTCGTTTGTAATTTATGAAGAAACAAACATTTAATATGTAAAAATTAAAATTTGTTTTGTTTAAAGATACCACTAGAACACATTTATTTATTAATGATCGGTTGTTGGATGTCAAACATTTGCTATTTTCGACATATGTTTGCGCAATTTCGTGAATTATTTTGGCGCGTGATTTGGACCGGTTTATGGAACGTAAAAAAGAAGCTATTTGAGTTCCATTAGTAGCAATGACTCTTTTATATGCACCACCCCACAGATAGGATAGAGCATACAGTCGTAGTGCACTGGCTGGAAACAGCAGTAACATAATGGGTCCACCGACGAGGATCGATCCAAGACCGAGCGCGCATCAAGACAGCGTTTTACCACTGGGCTATACCCCGCCCCATTTAATACGTACTTTTAGTAGTTAAAACGTGTCAGTCGACAACATGTTAACAATGGGAAGAAACATGAGGCAGTCCCTTTAACAGAGGACTTCGGTGAGGAACGTTCCCAGGACCCCTCACACGTCGAGGTTTTAAGCTATATCCGACTACGTCCTGGTCACACGTGTGTGGATGTTGTTTCGGTTTTTTAAACCCCGTACACACCACCATATATGAATGTAATGACATCCATAAATAGTATACTTCAACAGAATTAACAAAAGAAACAACATCAACATTAAATATTCATGATATTAATTATTTTTTCCATTCATATTATATATGATATTAATTATTTCTTTGTTACCTTTTCTTTACTAAAATATATTTCCGTCATTGCAGTTTACGTTTTATAATACAAAAATGAGTCGGCCATTACCAATGACCTCGGTAGCTTTTCTTTACAAACGTCTCGTAAATTCAAAAATAATTATATATAATAATATTCGCTATAATGTTAAATATTGGAAGTTTTATTTTCCGAAGCTGTCACGACGTGTTACTAGTATTGGATAACAATAGCCCAAGATTCGCAGGGAGAATTGGGATTTGATCATCATTAGATCATCTGATATTCTCTCGTTCAGACGGATCCGGCTTCTCAAGATCTGTATTTCAGCTCAGCACTACACCTTCCACATCTCATGACTGTCACTCGTCCCTACAACATGCGCCTGATGCGCGATCGATGTAGGATCGATTCCCGTCGGTGGGCCAATTGGGCTTTTCTCGTTCCAGCCAGTGCTCCACAACTGGTGTAGCAAAGGCTGTGCTGTGTACTATCCTGTATGTGGGATGATGCATATAAAAGTTCTTTTGCTTCTGTTCGAAAAAAGTAGCCCATGAAGTGGAAACAACGGGTTTCCTCTCTCAATATCTATGTGGTCCTTAACAATATGCCCGACGCCATATAACTGTAAATAAAATGCGTTCAGAGCGTCATTAAGTAAAACATTTCCTTTCCTTAACGGCCTTAACGAGGCCACACACGTGGAGATATAGATCGGACTTTAAACTTTTAGACCTTTCAAAAGTTTATGTCGAAATTACTTCTTTGTTTTAAAAATATTATTAAATAGTCCGATCCTCTCTTCTTTCTCTTATTCATTTTTGGACTGTCATACTAAAATGTTCCAAATTATATAAATATGCGGCCGAGCAGTCGATTCTTTTTATTTTTGGCTTGTTAACTTTTTATTTTATTGTTTAAATTCTATTAACTTTTTCACTAATTGTTATTATCAAGATTTCTGCCCATTGTAAACTCTACACACTCCAAACCTCACCACACACACGCACCGCTTGTGTGCCGGACCCAGTCACTGGCGAAGTCAGAGATTGTGCCCGGGAGAGACGTGCTTGAACCTTAATTGGATATAGACACTTACTAAGTGTCCCCAAATCAGGAAAATGAATTTAAATTCGGCTATAGTCCGACCGGCCTCGGTGGCGTCGTGGTTAGGCCATCGGTCTACAGGCTAGTAGGTACTGGGTTCGGATCCCAGCCGAGGCATGGGATTTTTAATCCAGATACCGACTCCAAACCCTGAGTGAGTGCTCCGCAAGGCTCAATGGGTAGGTGTAAACCACTTGCACCGACCAGTGATCCATAACTGGTTCAACAAAGGCCATGGTTTATGCTATCCTGCCTGTGGGAAGTGCAAATAAAAGATCCCTTGCTGCTAATCGGAAAGAGTAGCCCATGTAGTGGCGACAGCGGGTTTCCTCTCAAAATCTGTGTGGTCCTTAACCATATGTCTGACGCCATATAACCGTAAATAAAATGTGTTGAGTGCGTCGTTAAATAAAACATTTCTTTCTTTCCTATAGTCCGCCCCAAAGGGAACGCTTTTTTATACTAAGGACTTTACTTAAAGGGACATTCCCGAGTTTGCTGCATTGTAAGATGTTTCCAACTAATAAAATATTTCTACGATTAACTTACATATTAAATATATTTTCTTGTATAGAATATCAGTGTCTGTATATTCAATATATTTCTGAGTTTTTTTAGGAATAAAATAAAATTTAACCTAGTACAAATATTAGAATGATCAGAAACACGTTTAATATACAGCCACTAATATTTTATGCAGAAAAATATATTTTATATGTGATTACAATCGTTAAAAAGTCTCTGTTAGTCGATAACATCTTAAAAATAGCAGCAAACTCAGGAATGTCCCTTTAAAACAAGTTATATATTTCTGAGACGACTGCATTCTAAATTGCACACACAAATAATTAAAAACAAATTGTTATTTCCAAAAGACGTTTTTTTTCATACGTCAAACCAAACTGAAATTATTAAAAAAACCCACATTTTTTTAGGAGGGTGGGACGGACTATAGTCTGTGCTGATGCAATGTTCAGAATACACACGTGTAACAGGGAGTTGGCGTCTTACATTACTCGGAGGAAGTGCATTACTTTTTTTCGACCGCAGAACTGGAAAATAAAACTGGACATGGGACTTGAATCAGCACTGTGACTGCACCAGTGTTTGATCGACAAGGGCTATACTAAATCATAGATACCTTCTGCTGTAGGATGATGGACATGTCACATTAGCAGCTTTTAGGAAGGGAGTCTGTCACTCCAGCCTTTACGAGGGCATCCAATCACCATTGATAAGATCATTTCCCTACACCTTAATTGCTGCATTTTAAAATGAAGGCATTCCACTAGTAGCAAGAGATCCTTTATATGTACCATCCCACAGACAGGATAGCACATACCACGGTCTTTGATATACCAGTCGTAGTTCACTGGCTAGGGCGAGTAATAGCCCAATATTTTCATACCCCGATGAGCATAAAATCAATAGCAATTGTCAAGTATTGTTGGTCGAGGAAGGAAACCCACAATGGCAACATACACTACTCCTACCAAAATGCAACAAAGGATTTGTATATGCACTTTCCCATAGACAGGACACTATATACCACTGACTTTGGTGTACAAGCAGTCGAGCATGGGGGGGGGGGGGGGGAGAGACAAAATCATTCAAAGGCGATTGTGCCTGAGACTCACCGAACCTTATGCTAGGGTCAGACTACCAACTGCCACAACGATGTTGGCTAATTCGCCTATCTCACGACTTCTACGACAGTCCACTTGCTAGTCTAAGCACTCCTACAATATCATTCTGATCGTATACAACTCCTACGACCGTTTAGTTGTTAATCTGAGCACACCCGTTGTAAGTCGGGACTTGAGGAAATTACAACGCAAATGTCGAGTTTGCCGACTCCGTCGTGACGGTTGACAGTCTGAGACTAGCATTAAACTAGTTGCAAATCGCTGAACTACAAATAAACAAACAAACAGACAACAATTTTCAAACAAACCACCATTTTAATAATCCAGTACAGTTTACACAAACAGAATTTAAAATTTGGAAACAAACTACCATTTTAATAATCCAGTACAGTTTACACAAACAGAATTTGAACTGAAACCGCACAATGTAATAGTTTAATTCATGTAAGTTATACATAAAATATTCCAAATGAAAGAAAGTATTATGTTTAGTAATTACTACTATAATATTGTTGCAACTGAATCAACAAAATATTTTAAAACATATCTACTAATTAGTATTTTGTTTGATGTACTTTACACACGAAAAACGAAAAGAAAACCCCAAAACCAGATTCTGATTAAAACAAATCAATCACTTTAATAATTTATTGGTGCAACTTACATACAGATATTTTAGCTGGAAATAAAAAAAAACCTAACATTTAATTTCTGTGCAATTCGCACAATACTATAAAGATTTCAACGGCTAACAGAACTCATGACATTAATCATTTGGTTTATGCAATTTATAGAGAGAATCAATCAAGAAACTCCTCACTTTAATTATCTACATACAAATCACTCAGCTGGAAACAAACGTATCATTTTAGTATTTACTGTTTTTAAAAAATGCACCAACTGTGTTTACCTTGAACCATCCCTTTAATTTAATAATTTATTTCTTGCAAACCTACAAGCTGGAAAGCAAACCATCATGATACTGTAACTAATGTCTATCATATACATCACACGTACTAATTCAGTTTGATAATCTATACAAACATAGCAGGTATTTGTTGTCAAGAAAAAGCTAGCTAATTCTTACATGTACTTCCTATTTTAACATGAGTGTCTGAACGTATATGTATCTGCTAGTGTGTTCGATAGAGCGTGCGTATTATGATATTTGTGTAGTCGGTGTCCTTTGGCGGGTGGTTATATGAGCACGGGTATGTGTATGTGTACGCGTGTATGTGTTTGTGTATGTGTAAGTGTACGTGTATGTACAGGTATATGTTTACGTACGTATATGCGAAATTTTGTTTGTGTACACGTGTGTGTGTGTGTGTGTGTGGCGTGGCGTGGCCTCGAGTGTGTACGATGTGGGTTGTTGTGATGATGTGCGATGTGCTGCGGCTATGCACTGTCTGTGTGTGTGATGCACGTTTCCTACACTATTTACAGTAATTTTTTTAACAGATCAGTTAGAAAAACTAAATTTTCAGTAACAAATTAATTAAATGGTAATGACTTTCGAGATTCTCTAGCGTGAATACCAAATACTGCGAAGGAACTAGTACAAACAGAAGTAGCAAACTTGGATTAAATAATTTAATAAATAAACAAAACAAAAAAACAAAACGAAAAACCAAATTTTGTTTTGTTGGTAACTTGAATAATAATAACAAAAAATAAACACAGTTCTTGAAGTCATACTTAGTTACAAATTTTATTTGTTAACTGAACATTAAAAACCTAAACATGTAAAACTATTATAATATTTCTGAAGGCTTGAAGGCTTAGCCTAGTTATGACTTAAGCAGTGACTTCCGTTTTGTCAGAAGGATGCAAAATATCATAGTGTTTGTAAAATAGAAGTTCTGTTGGTAGCTTGAATAACGAAAAAGCAAATTTTTTGAAGTGTTAGTATCGATTGTTCTCTCTTACAGAGTCAAGGTCGCATTTTGGCTACCTTCACTGGAAAGATAATCCCAACTGGCGTCTCAGTTTCGTATTCCTGCGCCTGCGCACTTCGTTTGGTTCATCCATTGCGTCAAACCTGCAAGAAAACATCTTTAATTAACTAATGAATGAACTAAATATTAAATTTCATTGAACGACAACATACTGTTTATATTAAAGACACTGATTCCAATTACTAGCCGGTGTAAAATAGTTTCGGTTATTATCAGCTTCTTACCTATAAATTACAAATTATGTGAACGTTACATCCGGTGAGAGGTCGCATCTACTGTTTGGTGGATACGGAAAATGTTGATTTCGGTTTAATAACAATTTGTTTTTCAGCACAGTAAGTTTCAGTGAAGCCAAAGCTAAACTGATTTACATGCGTGTTTCATTACTAAAAATCGATTCACATATTTTGGTAAGTGTTTCGTCAAACCATCCATTCTTTTGTAAATATTTTATTATTTTTTGCACTTTCGAAATTTATCTAAAACATGGATTACATGAGAATGGTTCGGTGAAAAATAAGGTAAGGATCCACGGTAATATTTTTGTCATTGACAACGGCAAGTAAGGTGGGAAATCAAGACACTTGCCGTCGGTGCCGTGGTTAAATTCGAACCCTGTTGAATGTACAGTTCGTGCTGGTATTGTAGTAGATCCACATGTATTCCACACGCAAGATAACAGATAGTGACTTTAAGCAAACGTGTGGAAAGTATAAATTAATCCAGTCACATAAAGCACACCTTGCATATGATATACAGAGAGGATACTCCCCGAGTGTCTTGTGATATAATAATTTATCAGCACGAGTTGATATAAGTATGAAATCCGAGGCTTGCCGAGGCTTTTTATACTATTATACTCTTATCAACGAGTGCTGACATATTATATCACAATACACGGGGTGTGTGTGTGTGTGTGTGTGTGTGTGTGTGTGTGTGTGTGTATTCATTTTATCATCCATTATCATTATTTTCATTTGCGACATTTGTAAACGATGTCAGTAATGTGGGTTGAATGCCACTATATGTGGCAGCGGTAGACTTGTTAACTAGCAGAACGTCAGTGGCGTGACGTCACTAATGATAGGTTTCGCGCTGAAACATACAGTGACGTAACAAAATAGTCTCTTGGGATTAAAATTTGACCAATCAAGATTACAAGAAGCGATATCTCCTAGCAGAATATCGCAGGAGACATCGCAAATTATAGTGTCAGCGATATCTCCTACACGCAACATGACATCGGTATGATTCCACATGAACGTTTTGTTTTTAAAAGTATCATGACCCATGAATCAAAGAAAACACCCGGGTGTTTTTTTTGTGTGTGTGTGTTTTTGTGTTTTTTAACTGGGAAAGTAAAGTGATAATTATATGAAATTTTATTTGAAATAAGTCTTAGCTATCTTTGGTGCACGCGCGTGAACTGTCATAATTCTAAAATGTTGTTAGCGAATACACATGTGTACAAAGACATCCATGAACGCACACTTAGTGTAGATATTTGAAAGGTATTTGCCTATGTAACATAAAACAAGAATTGGCTTCTAGAATGCTAAAAGAAAGACAATATAACAAAAAAAGAGCAAAACAAAACAAAGTTTAAAAGTTCATAGTGTTAAACGACGTCACTAGAGCACGTTGACTTGTTAATCATCGGTTATTGGAAGTCAAACATTTAGTAATTTTGACAGTCTTTGAGAGCAAATCCTCTACATTTGTCCATTAGTAACAAGGGATATTTTATATGCACTATCCCACAGACAGGATAGCACATACCACGGCCTTTGATATACCAGTCGTGGTGCACTGGCTGGAATGAGAAATAGCCCAATGGGCCCAGCGACCGCGCATCAAGCGATCGCTTTGCCACTGGGCTACATCCCGCCCTATATATAAAGGTGTTTACCTATGTAACAACGAAAAAAAATCAGCTTCTAGAATACTAATAAAAGGAGAAAACAAAACAAAACAAAAATAAAACAAAAAACTAAATACAACAAAGGAAAAAAACCACCCAGAAGATAAAATAAGATAACATGAAAAATAAATAAATAGATAGATAGATACATAAATAAATAAACAATAATAATAATAATAATAATAATAATAATAATAATAATAATAATAAGATAAAATAAGATAACACGAAAAATAAATAAATAGATAGATAGATAGATAGATAGATAGATAGATAGATAGATAGATAGATAGATAGATAGATAGATAGATAGATAGATAATAATAATAATAATAATAATAATAAAAAAGCCCAAACAAACCAAAAAACTAATTAAAAAAACTCAAACGAAAAACCTACAATGACAACAACAACAACAAAGATTTCATTTTAGCAAGAAGGTCAGCACGTTCAGTTGACTGGAAGTATTTAAAGTTTGTTGCCAAAGATAATACTGGAGAAGTCTTATTTTCATTATTATCGCCTAAGGCCGTGTCTCAGTATCGTTGATTGGTTTTAAGACGCGTCACTAAAACAACGCGAAATCGCTCAATTTAATTTCTACCGAACGTTTTCCACAACCAGTCGAGGTACTTTAGTACTCAAGAACCTAACTCAACGATGTAATGGATAACCGGCCTCGGTGGAGCAGTGGTTAAGCCATCGGACTACAGGCTGGTAGGTACAGAGTTCGCAGTCCGGTACCGGCTCCAACCCAGAGCAAGTTCTTAATGGCTTAATGGGTAGGTGTAAGGCCACTACACCCTCTTCTCTCTCACTAACCACTAACCAACTAACAACTAACCCACTGTCCTGGACAGACAGCCCAGATAGCTGAGGTGTGTGGCCAGGACAACGTGCTTGAACCGTAATTGGATATAAGCATGAAAATAAGTTGAAATGAAATGTAATAGATAAACCATCAGCTTTTAGGCCAGTGCGTACTGGGTTCGCATCCCGGTACAGGCTCCAACCCAGAATGAATTTAAACGGCTCAGCGGCGGCGTGTGGGTGGGTGGGTGGAAAACACATTAAAACAAATGTAAGAAAGGGACGTAGAATGTAGCTCATCGTGATCTCGGACATCATTTCATTTTTATTTAAAGTTGTTTTCTTTAACGACACAACTAGAGCACATTGATTTATTAATCATCGGCTACTGGGTGTTAAACATTTAGTAATTTATGACATATACTCTTAGAGAGGAAACCCGCTACATTTTTCCATTAACAGTAAACAATCTTGTATATTCACCATAGCACAGACAGGATAGCACTGACGGACATTTCATTTTATTTATAGTTACGTTCATGTTTACATCAAATTACGGTTTAAGCTGGCTATCCCGGGCACAGGGGTGGGACGTAGTCCAGTGGTAAAGCACTCGCCTGATGCGATGTCGGTCTGGGATCGATCCCCGTCAGTGGGCCCATTGGATTATTTTTACTTCCAGCCAGTGCACCACGACTAGTATATCAAAAGCCGTGGTATGTGCTATCCTGTATATGTGATGGTGTATGCCATATACAAGATTCCGTGCTATTACTAGAAAGAAATAGCGGGTTTCCTTTGTAAGACTATATATCAAAATTACAAACTTTTTGACACCCAATAGCCAATGATTAATAAATCAATGTGCTTTAGTGGTGTCGTTAAACACAATACAAATTAACTGTGTTTTGTTTTGTTTTGTTTTGCTCTTGTTTTGTTGTATTTTCTTTCTTTTGTAGCATTCTAGACGCTAATTCCCTTCCTATGTTACATAGGCGAATAAATTTAAATATATACACTGAGTGAATAGCCGATGATTAATAAATCAATGTGCCTTTAAATAAATTATTGTTTTCCAATAGCCGATGATTATCGGCTATTAGTAGGCAGTCAAGCAATGGTAATACATAGTGGTGTGACAGAGGTTGCGATAGGGCGTCGATCCTGCGACCTCTCACAGCTTAGACGAGCGATCTTTTGCGTTACTAATGGAGACAACTTCTAAAGTGCACGTACGCTTGGCGGAGAGATGTAGTTCGAACAACAAGTATTGAGAGCAGTTATCTGGGGGTCACAGACAAAGTACATACCAGGCGCGTGTGCAAGAATTTTAGCAGGGGACGTCTAGACTGTGGCGTGCGAAGGTTAAAACGGAGTACCGACGTTGGTGGTGTCGTGGTTATCCCATCGGACGTACGGCTGGTAGGTACAGGGTTCTCAGCCCGGTACCGGCTCCCACCCAGAGCAAGTTTTAACGACTCAATGACTAGGTATAAGACCACTACACCCTCTTCTCTCACTAACCACTAACCAATTAACAACTAACTCATTATCCTGGACAGAGAGCCCAGATAGCCGAGGTGTGTGCCCAGGACAGCGTGATTGAACCTTAATTGGATTATAAGCACGAAACTGAAATGAAATAAAGAGGGGTAGGAGGCAAAGTCATGCTTCCTCGGAAAATATATTCAAAATAAAAAAGACAACGTGCTTGAGCAAGAGGGTGGGTTGGGTGGGTGTGGTGGGTTGGGTTGTTGTGGTGGGGTCATAAGACCTATAGTACAGAATCATCATGTAAAAATGATATCAATAAACATAAATCTTGTTACTTGTTTAAGTCTTAGATTTATTTGAGTAAAATATGCATATGTTCAGTTTCAAAACATATGTAAAGATGTATATACGGCGTTCGGGGAATAGCAGACCTGTAGGAACTGGGGGGGGGGGGGGGGGGGGGGGGGGGAGGTTAGCGGGGTTAGAGGGTCCGGTGCCCACATCTTGATGAAACTGTACAATTTGTTGTCCTACGCAATATAGATAAAGACACTAATCTACCTTGTTCCCCTCTCCCCAAACTAGATAAAGGAAGGAAATGTTTTATTTAACGACGCACTCAACGCATTTTATTTACGGCTATATGATGTCGGACATATGGTTAAGGACGACACATATATTGAGAGAGGAAACCCGCTGTCGCCACTTTCTGGGCTACTCTTTTCGATTAGCAGCAAGGGATCTTTTATATACACCATGCCACAGACAGGATAATACCTACCACGGCCTTTGTTACACCAGTTGTGGAGAACTGGTTCGAACGAGAAATAGCCCAGTGGGCCCACCGACGGGAATCGATCCTAAATCGACACACATCAGGCGAGCGCTGTACCACTGAGCTACGTCCCCCCCCCCCCAACCTAGAGAGTGTGTCCCTTTTATTAGAGATTATGCCCCCTCCAGATATCATTCCTATGGGCCCGACTAGTTATAACATGTACATAACGGATACATGGGTCCCACCCCCCCACCCCCACGACCTAGAGAGTGTGTCCCTTTTATTAGAGATTATGCCCCCTCCAGATATCGTTCCTATGGGCCCGACTAGTTATAACATGTGCATAACGGATACATGGGTCCCACCCCCCACCCCCCCCCCCCCCCAACCTAGAGAGTGTGTCCCTTTTATTAGAGATTATGCCCCCTCCAGATATCGTTCCTATGGGCCCGACTAGTTATAACATGTGCATAACGGATACATGGGTCCCCCCCACCCCGACCCCCCAACCTAGAGAGTGTGTCCCTTTTATTAGAGATTATGCCCCCTCCAGATATCGTTCCTATGGCCCCGACTAGTTATAACATGTACATAACGGATACATGGGTCCCCCCCCCCCCCCCCCCCCCCCCAACCTAGAGAGCGTGTCCCTTTTATTAGAGATTATGCCCCCTCCAGATATCGTTCCTATGAGCCCGACTAGTTATAACATGTACATAACGGATACATGGGTCCCCCCTCCCCCCAACCTAGAGAGTGTGTCCCTTTTATTAGAGATTATGCCCCCTCCAGATATCGTTCCTATGGGCCCGACTAGTTATAACATGTACATAACGGATACATGGTCCCCCCCCCCCCCCCCAACCTAGAGAGTGTGTCCCTTTTATTAGAGATTATGCCCCCTCCAGATATCGTTCCTATGGGCCCGACTAGTTATAACATGTACATAACGGATACATGGGTCCCCCCCCACCCACCCCAACCTAGAGAGTGTGTCCCTTTTATTAGAGATTATGCCCCCTCCAGATGTCGTTCCTATGGGCCCGACTAGTTATAACATGTACATAACGGATACATGGGTCCCCCCCCCCCCCAACCTAGAGAGTGTGTCCCTTTATTAAAGATTATGCCCCCTCCAGATATCGTTCCTATGGGCCCGACTAGTTATAACATGTACATAACGGATACATGGGTCCCCCCCACACCCCCCAACCTAGAGAGTATGTCCCTTTTATTAGAGATTATGCCCCCTCCAGATATCGTTCCTATGGGGCCCGACAAGTTATAACATGTACATAACGGATACATGGTCCCCCCCCCCCCCCCCCCTCCCACCAACCTAGAGAGTGTGTCCCTTTTATTAGAGATTATGCCCCCTCCAGATATCGTTCCTATGGGCCCGACTAGTTATAACATGTACATAACGGATACATGGGTCCCCCCCCCCCCCAACCTAGAGAGTGTGTCCCTTTTATTAGAGATTATGCCCCCTCCAGATATCGTTCCTATGGGCCCGACTAGTTATAACATGCACATAACGGATACATGGAGTGTAGTGTGGGTGTGTGGGTGGGGGACAAATATGACATTGGCGTGTGTACGTTGTGAATGGCAGTAATGTACAATGGCTGGATCGGGTCAAATCATTCCAATGAACAACAGTACGACCCAGTCACAATCACAATTACAAGTATCACGAATATTAACAACAAGCGTGTCACTACTATTTTCTTTGTTATCAGTCTAAACATTTAAGAAGAGCAGCAGCGCAGTAACCGGGCTTTATCTCAAAGTCTATGCGATCGAATCTCAGCCTAGCCACTATGATATATAGTGTCTAAAAATAAACTGGTATTTACATAATGCAAATTGGATGGGTCCATCCGGAGAGTGAGCAAGATGTAGCCCAGTGGTAAAGCGCTCGCTTGATGCACGGTCGGTCTAGGATCGATCCCTGTCGGTGGGCCCATTGGGCTATTTCTCACTCCAGCCAGGGCACCACGACTGGTATATCAAAGGCCGTGGTATGTCCTATCCTGGTTGTGGGACGGTGCATATAAAAGACCACTTGCTACTAATAGAGAAATATAGAGGGTTTCCTCTCTAAGACTATATGTTAGAATTAACAGATGTTTGAAATCCAATAGCCAACGATTAATAAATCAATGTGCTCTAGCGGTGTCGTTAAACAAAACAAACAGGCTCCAACCGTTTGGTACGTGAATGTCCTACATGGACAGTTAACCTACAACGTAACCTGAAAAACCTGCTTTACCTGATAGTATATAAACTTGGGTTGTCTTGTTATGTATGTTATTCATCTGACTACATAAGCACCATATCCCACCCGTTAACAATATTATTGTACATATAATAAGTAAAAGCATGTTTTCAGCCCAGACAATGTTACAAATTGTTTGCCAATGTAGTCTAGGAAACCATTATAAATTAATGTCAAAGTTGCAATAATGGCGGTTCCCGACAAATATTTTTAAAATTAATATTTGCTTTGAAATATAAAGTTTATCCCTTCAGCTGTTTGCCTATAACAATTGCAGCTGAATAATTCCATTTACAAGTAGATAAAACATATTTTAGAGAAGAAGAAGAAGAAGAAGAAGAAGAAGAAGAAGAAGAAATGTTTTATTTAACGACGCACTCAACTATTTTAGAGAAGAATTTTGAGAGTGTCACACGTCATTGTTTTATGCAGGGGCGGGACGTAGCCCAGTGGTAAATCGCACGCTTGATGCGTGGTCAGTTTGGGATCGATTCTCGTCGGTGGGCCCATTGGGCTATTTCTCCTTCTAGACTGTGCACCACGACTGGTATATCAAAATCTCTTGTATGTGCAATCCTGTCTATGGTATGGTGCATGTAAAAGATCATTGTTGCTAATCGAAGAGTAGCCCATGAAAGTGGCGACAGCGAGCTTCCTCTTTCAGTATCTGTGTGGTCCTTAACCATATGTTCGACGCCATATAACCGTAAATAAAATGTGTTGAGTGCGTTGTTTAATAAAACCTTTCCTTTCCTTTCCTTTCATTGTTTTATGCGTACACATTCAACACACTGGCAACGAACATTCAACACACTGGCAACGAACATTCAACACACTGGCAACGAACATTCAACACACTGGCAACGAACAAAGACACGAAGATGGTGACATACTATATTTAGCCATAGACTATTCGACAAAACCGCTCTTGTCGTCTGGGTTTTAAAATTATTATTCTTGAGTTGATTATGGAAACATTATGCGTAAGATCGATTGATACATAGAGTGTTGTTTATTATGTGAGAATAACAAAATAATGTAGCTTCAACTTAAAATTACTATCTCGCCTCACTATATCATAACACACTGTCGCTCGCACGCTCTTTCTCTCTCTATCTCTGTCCACCCCCCCCCCCCTCTCTCTCTAACATACACACACGCCCCCCCCCCTCCCCCACACATTTCGACATTTTCCGTAAAGTTACGAACATTACCGTAAACGTTACCAAAGAGACGTCAACAGCCCTTTGACGTGACGTAAACAATATAGTTTAACTTCAAAAATGTGCGTACAGAATCGCTGTTTCCCTTTGCATCATTATCTTTATTTTAAATGTGTATAAATGTAAAATATCTGTCCATGGATGTAATACTACCTAATGACAATAGCCAACTGCTGTGCTATTTTGATGCGACATTTTCTACAAATGTTAAGTGGATATACGAACAGAGGTACGTGTTTGTTTGCTTGCTTGTTTCCTTTTTAGTTTATCAGGATCATTCAGGTCGGACGTGGACATAGGCGTACGGGCTCAAATGTTTGAAGGGAGGCAGGCTGAAGTTTGGCCGAATTAAACGAAAATGCCCAAATCAAAATAAAAGTATTTATTCATATTCGCATTTCTGCCATATATATAGCTGCTATATAGAGTTGTGAACGAATCGCGCGGCATTTTTACATGGATTACAACTAATTTTAAGGGTGAAATGATGGACATCCATGTTAAACAGGTCTCGACAGTGGCGTAGCGTGGGTTGCCAGCGCCCGGGGCATGGCGCGTATTACGCCCCCTAACCAGTGGGCCGTTAGTAGTATCCGAGTCCCTTCTACCAGTCCAGAATTTTGCCCCGCCCACGCTACGCCACTAGGTCTCAGGTTAGCACAGTTTGCCCGAATTCGAGGTTTTGCTCCAGTACTAGAGGGACAATTGCCCCTGCCTCCTGGACAATCTAAAAGGTGAGAGCATGGCCCCCATTGCCCACTACTGGCAACAACAGTGTGCATAGGCGTAGGCGCAGTATTTAACGTATGAGTATAACGACATTTGTTTTCACTGGAGAAAATGTAATTTTCAATTGATATTATTTGCATGGAAGCCTCTGCCTGTTTGGACAATATGAAAACATATGCAAAACTACTGCCCACCCCATCCCCCATTCGCTCGCTTCACAGACCCGTGACCTCTGCCCAATTTCACAGTGGATCTGCCACCGATTATATATAGAAATGCAATAAGCTCCACCCCCCACCCCCACCCCCGAGACTTCAGTAATTGTGTGCATTCTCGTTATGCAATACAAATTATTGTTTGACAAAAATTGAGAACAAAATATCCAATAACCAATCATTGGGAATACAGGGCCATTTAAACCTGTCTGGCGTTTACCAGTTTGCAGTTTAAGTGATAGTGATAGTGCCTGGTTTTTAAACACGACAAGGTATTTTTTACTATTAGAGCTATTTTCGATAATTGAAATCTCATATTACTTAGATTTTATTGTTTAGATTATCCATTTCCATATGTCCAAAGTGTTTTTAGTCAACCTGGTGTTTGCAATATTATGAAATACATTGTTTTTATATTTAAAAAACATTAAAAAAAACCCCAAACAACAACGGCACGTACCTCTGACAACTAACACCGGCCTCGGTGGTGTCGTGGTTAAGGTACAGGGTTCACAGCCCAGTACCGGCTCCCACCCAGAGCAAGTTTTAACGACTCAATGGGTAGGTGTATGACCACTACATCCTCTTCTTTCTCACTAACCACCAATAACTAAACCACTGTCCTGGACAGACAGCCCAAATAGTTGTGTGCCCAGGACAGCGTGCTTGGACCTTAATTGGATATAAGCTCGAAAAATAAGTTGAATTGGAAAAATGAGAACTAACGGTTATGAAAACGAGCTCTAGTCTTTTTTTCCCCTGTTTTTTTTTGCGTATTACTCGGTTGCATTGTTACAGACTCTTGTTTCGGTGTATTTGTAACTTTATCCAAATGTGTTAGATTTGTAGAAGAACCAAACTTACTGTTTATTTTGACGTGTTAAAACTAGCGAATGCAACTTTTCATGAAAACAAAGAAGTTTGTTTTGTTTAACGACACCGCTAGAGCACATTGATTAATTAATCATCGCATACTGGATGTCAAACATTTGTTAATTCTGACAGGTAGTTATCAGAGGAAACCCGCTACATTTTCCCTGATGCATCAAGGGATCTTTTATATACTTTCCCATTGACAGGAACGCACATACCACGGTCCTTGAACAGTTGTGCTGCAGTGGTTGGAACGAGAAAAAACACACAATTAGTTGAGTGGATCCACTGAGGTGGTTCGATCCTACGATGCAAGCACTTCAAGCGAGCACTCAACCGACGGAACCCAAATCCCGTCCCCCTTTTACATGAATTCCCCCAGTTAGGTGTATGTCATTCATTCACACAGCCGAGAAATGATTCTTGGAAGTGGTATATCTTATCACTGTCAATAATCTAAGACAGTCAATATTATTGGTAGTCAATCTTAAGGCAGAGATGAATTTTACTTGAAGAATGCAGGAAAACACATTTCAGGAGGACATTTCAAACTCTACAGGGGAGCATACTCCCGAACCCCCTAGAAACTTTGCTTTGCGCCCTGGATCTCACTCACAAATACATGAGCACGGAAATGAATGTTTTTTTTCTTACGCTATTTAAATAATGAAAAATATCTGGCTTGCGCCACTAGAGACCGTGCCACACTCACTTGAGTTTGTGCCCTCCACGCACTTTTTTTCATTTCATTTAGTTTCAACTTATTGTCGTGCTTATATCCAATTGAGGTTCAAGCACGCTGTCCTAAGCAGACACACACCTCAGCAGCCTGGTTAGTTGCTAGTATGAGAAAAGAGAGTGTAGTAGTCTTACACCTACCCACTGAGTCGTCACAACTTGCTCTGGATAGGAGCCTATACCGGACTTCGAACCCAGTACCTACTAGCCTTATGTCCGATGGCTTAAGATTTCACGACACCACCGAGGCTTGTCCTCCACTTCTGATATCGTTGTTAAGCCCAACGACCGTTATAAACAGATGTATGGATTATACACCGACACAAGACGTTTACTATTTATCTTACTAGTTGTTTTAGCGAACAAAAGCGACCTGAATGCATTTTTCTTACACACCCGTGATTGAGAACACCATGCATTATTTTTGAAAACACGTACGTGTGTTAACAATTTCAAGTCATACGACTGGCTGCTCCTAGGTGATGATCAGGTCACCAATGCTATACGTGCAATAAAAAAAAAACCCAGCACGGTGGAAATCGATTACACTGTGACGTATAGTCAACCTGGCAATCATGTGTCTGTGACGCGTAAGTCAGCTACAAGTGCACAGGGTTGTAAATATATTTTTGTCGATAAATATGTTAAAATTTGCTTAAAACCTGGTTTTTGAGGATATATAAGAAATAGAATAATACATTCATGTCCGTTAGATACCATTTATCTCGCAACTCGTCGTTTAATAATGTATCAAACTCGCTTTCGCTCGTTAGATACATCTTAAAACAACTTGTGAGATAAATGGTAGCTAGCGGCCACTCATGTATTATTCTCTATGTAAACAACGAGGTGTAAAATGGTATCAAGCGGACACAAAATTCGATTTCATTTATTAGATGTAAATTTATATGTCTTTTCCAACTAAAAAGTCTTTACAGGCACTGCATTTGAAGTAACTTAAATCTCACACAGTTCGGGTTAACTTATATTAACGTAACCAATTCCAGGTTAACTTACGTCACAGTACAATCGATTTCGATCTTGGCTTGTTTTCATTGGATGGAATGGTTATCGCGACCTGGTCATCACCTAGGAGCAACCAGTCGTATGTTGTTACCACACGTATGCATAATATTAGTATGGTTTAACATAAATAACGAAAGTTCTTTTCAATTGGTTTTTAAAGAAATATTGTTACTTTACCGGGTTTTTTAAAGGGACATACCCTAGTTTAAACACTAAGACATGCTTTTTACTATTAGAGCCGTTTTTGTTAACAGAAATCATACTTTACTTACATTTTATTGTTTAGATTGTCCATTTCCGTACATTCGAAGTGTTTTTGGTCATCCAGGTGTTTTTAATATCACAAAAAGCATTTCTCATATTTTTAAAAACGCACGTGCGTCAGAGAAGTAACAGCTATGGTGTCGAGTTTTAGTCTATTTTTAGAGGTATTTCACCATTTTAATGTCACAGACTAATGTTACATTCAATTGTAAATTTATCCAAATAATGTATTACAGGTTTGTAGATTAACTAAATGTAGAATTAATTTTCACGGGTTGAAACTAGGGTCTGCCCCTTTGACAAATGTAAAATAACATTGAAGCAAATTTGTCTTATATTACAGACATCGTACACATGAGGCTGAGTAATGCTATGTTATATAATACAGCTACATACATACAGAAAACCTATTTATTCACCAAGGAAACCAAATTGTACCAAATTACTTTGTATTCAAAGACCTAGCCTTTGCTACTATATAAAGAAGGAACTGGTTTCCTTAACGACACACTCAACACATTTTATTTACGGTTATATGGCGTCGGTTACTACTATATAAAGTAACCGTCTTAAAATTGTTCCATTGTTATTATTACTTATGAAATCTATAAATTTGAACACAATAGGGTTATTTATATACTATTTTGGAATAAAATATAAATGTATAAATAGGACAAACAATAACAAAATTAATTTCGTCTTACATTAAATTACAAGTATCACTTTTACGATGTTTCATTATAATTGGATTAGGTAGAAAAGTCGCAAAAGCGACCGTATTACAATTATTAAACAAGCCGGTACTCTCATACTATTTCCACAAACACCCCGCGGATTATTAAATGATTTAACAATTCTTCCTTCGTGGGACATTTAACATAAGTGCACTGAGACGTATTGAACTCAAAAGTGCTTCACAGGTATAAAACAAGACGGATAATGGCATACTCCAGTTAATAGCATACATATTGAGATGTATTACAATAATTGAGATATTTATCAGTGGTTATGATCTAAATGACAAAATGTATTTCAAACACCCAGTTCATAGATTTACAATTTTTAAGGTGGTTATCATTTATATTAATCTAAATTTGCAATAACAACTAAAGCTGTTCGCACGAACAGCCTCAAACGTAATGTAAAGTATCAGTTAGCAATATAAATATGCAATCATAATGATAATTGCACACGATTCAATACCCACACGTTGTGATCTGTTTCACGTGCTTACATGTTTCAAAAGAGTAGTTTTAAAGAGTTTAACCCCCCCCCCAATAAACAAAAAACAAAAAAACAACCCACACACAAAAAAAACCCCACAAACAAAACAAAAAACACCCCCAAAAACCCAACAACACGAAACAAAAAAAACAAAGAAACAAATAAAGAAACAAATACACAACAACAAGTTGATATATCACTAACTTGGTGTTCATAATATTACTGAAATATATTAGGACGTTTATATATAACATACATATTCCGTGTTTCTGTGTGTGTGTGTGTGTGTGTGTGTGTGTGTGTGTATATGTGTGTGTGTGTGCGTGCGTGTTTGTGTGTGTGTGTGTGTGTGTGTGTGTGTGAATGTGAGTATATGTGTGAGTGTGTGTGCGCGCGTCTGTGTGTGTCTGTCTATGTGTGTGTAACTGTGTATGTGTGCGTCTGTATGTGAGCTCGCACGTGTGTGTGTGTGTGTGTCTGTGTGTGTGTGTGTGTGTGTGTGTGTGTGTGTGAGAGTATATATGTGTGTGGCTGTTTGTGCGTGTCTGTATGTGTGTCTATCTGGAAAAGTGCGCTAAATAAGTCAATTCAGGCAAATGGTACAACTCTCTGTCTGTCTGTGTGTCTGTGTTTGTCTGTCTGTCTCTCTCGCTCTCTCTTTCTGTGCGTCTCTCTCTCTCTCTCTCTCTCTCTCTCTCTCTCTCTCTCTCTCTCTCTCTCTCTCTCTCTCTCTCTCTCTATATATATATATATATTGGGCCCATTGGGCTAATTTTCGTACCAGCCAGTGCTCCACAACTGGTGTATCAAAGGCCGTGGTATGTATTATCCCGTCTGTAGGATAGTGCATATAAAAGATCCCTTGCTGCTAATCGAAAAGAGTAGCCCATGAATTGGCGACAGCGGGTTTCCTCTCTCATTATCTGTGTGTGGTCCTTAACCATATGTCCGACGCCATATAACCGCAAATAAAATGTGTTGAGTGCGTCGTTAAATAAAACATTTCCTTCGTTCTACCGCCTTTGAAACGATGCATCGATATGTTGTAGAATTCTTCGTCTTGGTCATTCACTCCATATACTAGTATTCGCCTGTTCACATGATCAAACAAACGTGGAGTGAAACCTTATAAACCCAACATCCTGGAATCGATGCCGGAATGGAGCGGTACTAACCGGTTACCTTATGGTATCGAAATAGCACAAGTACTGACGATAAGGAAAGCCGTCTATTTAAACGTATGATATTTGGGATTGTGTATCACATTGTATGGACTTATTGGAATGGATACAGTCATTAAACGCTTCGATAGTATACTATTAATACGTGTTCTAAAATGTAAAGGATTATGCGTACGGAGTAATCGAAATACTAAATACAATACAATCCGAACATTGACATTTCAAACCAAAGTAAACAGTCAGTAATGAAGGTTGAAAATGACACACAGTAAAATCAGTAACAACGTCAGTCTTGGGACCAAAAGTTATTTGATAATGTTTGCGTGATATGTTACGACATGGATGATTTGAGATGGAGAAATGCGTTTATCGATATTTCGGCACATTTTAAACTATATTATCTACTTGCTGTCAAACGTGGTAATGTTAATATTTTAGGAGATGGAGAGAGAGTTATATGGAGAGAGAGACAGACAGACAGACAGAGAGAGAGAGAGAGAGAGAGAGAGAGAGAGAGAGAGAGAGAGAGTAGGGAAGGAAATGTTTTATTTAACGACGCACCGAACACATTTTATTTACGGTTATATGGCGTCGGACATATGGTTAAGGACCACACAGATATTGAGTGAGGAAACCCGCTGTCGCCATTTCATGGGCTACTCTTTCCGATTAGCAGCAAGAGATCTTTTATTTGCGCTTCCCACAAGCAGGATAGCACAAACCATGGCCTTTGTTGAACCAGCGAGCGAGAAATAGCCCAACGGGTCCACTGACGGGGATTGATCCCAAACCGAGAGAACGAGATAAATAGAAATAGAGTGACAAATAGAGAGATTGAGAAAGAAAGTCATAGAGTCAGACAGACACACAGAGACAGAACGAGATACTAGTAGAGGGAGAGAGACAAACACACAGCACAGACACAAGGTATAATCCATGCCAATGCCAACTAGTGCTCTTGCATAGCACATGTTATGATACGTTATGCAAGTCTGTTGGGAAACGCACACAAATGATACATTGCGGTCCATGTGGCAAGTCTCATTAGACCCCTAAAGGTGCACGCAGCATTTTTTACACCAATCCACGTCATTCTTCATTTGCTTTATGTTTGTGTTTGATAAATGCATTGTTTCACTCGCTTGTACCTCGTAAAAAAGTCACCAGTCGCAGGAAGAAAGGAAGTCTTCATTAACAGCACCTGAGCACACTGTAAGCCTTGTCTATTTAAGGTCTAACATATGCCAATTCCGACGTTTGGTCAAGAGAAAAAGAAAAAAAAAAAAAAAAAAAAAAAAAAAAGGAAGGATTTAAAAAAACAACAAAACAGACAACACATTTTAATTACAGTTATATGTCGCCGGGCATATAGTAAAGAACCACACAGATAATGAGAGAGGAAACCCGCTGCCGTCATGCAATGAGCTAGTCTTTCTGATTAGCAGCAAGGAATCTTTTATATATGTAGCATCTCACAGAGACATGGTAGTATATACCCCGGCTTTTGATACACCATTTGTCCAAAACTGGCTGGATCGAGTTTAATATAGCATAGTGTATATTCTTTAAACCTTGCTGATCATAGACGTAACATATACAACGATAAATAAACAGAAATATATACATGAGAGGTTGTGTATTGGATGATAGATATTCAAATGAGATAAGAACGTAAACATGTTAGCTGTCTGAGATATTTACCAAGATTACAGATTTCTTTTTAATTGTCTAGTGGGCCCACCGATGTGTTAGACCGACCACGCATCAGGCCAGCTCTTTACCACTGGGCTACGTCCCCTCCCCCCCCCCACCCCCCCAAAAAAAAAAATATATATATATATTTGCTGCAATCTATATACTTAAAGTGTGTTTGTGTTGTTAAACGACACCACTAGAGCACATTGATTTATTAATCATCGGCTATTGGATGTCAAACATACGGTTATTTTGACACAGTCATAAAGAGGAAAGCCGCTACATTTTTCCATTAGTAGCAAGTGATCTTTTATATGCACCATCCCACAGACAGGATAGCACATACCACGGCCTTTGATATATCAGTCGTGGTGCACTGGCTTGAACGAGAAATAGCCTCGCATCAGGCATGCGCTTTACCACTGGGCAACGTCCCGTCCCCAATCTATACACATGTACATGTAACTTAAAATACAAGTGTTTCGCTGAAACGAGAAAATATTCAATTCGTATACATGCGAGAAGACTTTCGATCACAGACATCTCTTGCTCCCCATCACACGAGGATCAGACTACCAATGTCACGACGGAGTTGGCCAACTTTTCCCACTCTCAGCTTTCGACTGATGCGCTCTAATAACAACCAATCGGTCGTAGGATCTGTATGTGACGAGAATCGCGTTGTAAGGGTTCTCAGACTAGCAAATGGGCAGTCGTAGAGGTCGAGAGAGAGAGAGCGGCGAGTTGGCTAACGGCGTCGTGACAATTGGTAGTCTAAGACTAGCATCACTTTCCTTTGAGACTACCTAAAGCAGAACAGTTAATCACTCGCTTTTTGTGGGCGTTTTATGTTTTGTTTTATATTTTGTTATGGTTTGTTTGGTGGGTTTTTTTCTTTTTCTTTTTTTTTTCTTAACTTGGTGATGTCTTCAAATCACTTGGTAATAGTACCTGTCTCGTTCGCTTATGATATTGAGCCCTGATACCTGCTGGTATATCTATCACTATCAGAGTATTTCTAACCGGCATCGGTGATGGCGTGGTCAAGCCATCGGACAAAAGTCTGGTAGGTACTGGGTTCGTAACCCGGTACCGGTTCCCACCCAGAACGAGTTTCAACGACACAATGGTAGGTGTAAGACAAATAAACCAACTTCTCCTTCACTAACCTATAACAACTAACCACTACTTACTGAACAAACGACCCAGGTAGCTGAGGTGTGTGCCAAGGACAGCGTGCTTGAATCTTAATTGGATATACGCATGAAAACAAGTTAAAGAAGAAGAAGAACGACTCAATGGGTACTGTCCAGACAACCCAGATAGCTGAGGTGTGTGCCCAGGACAGCGTGATTGAACCTTACGTTGATATAAACACGAAAACAAGTTGAAACTAGTGAATAAAATAGAGAATAATACATGAGTGGCCGTTAGATACCATTTATCTCACAACGAGTTGTTTTAAAATGTATCTAACGAGCGAAAGTGTTGAGATAAATGGTATCTAACGGATACGAATGTACTATTCTATTTCTTACATATCCTCAAACATCAGCTTTTAAGCAAATTTTAACATATTTTTCGACTAAAGGTTATTTACAGCCGTTGCACTTGTAGCTGACTTACGCGTCACAGACATGCCAGGTTAACTATACATCACAGTCTAATTGATTTCCATTGTGTAGTTTTTCATTGGCTGCATGGCACTGGTGACCTGGTCATCACCTAGGAGCAGCCAGTCGTATATCTTGAAATTGTACGTGTGTTAACAACTGCTCCATTCAAATTCCATAGCACCACCACCACACCCACCCGCCTGCTACCGACTTGATCGGGCTGCTGGTGCTCCCTGCCAGTGCAGGCGGTCCCTCCTCCCCCCCCCCCCCCCCACACACACACCTTTCCTGTCATGGACGGACAGGCGTGCGCTACAACAGCTTGTTCTGAATGTGCACGTAAAACCCTATGACATGACCTGACCTGTGTTAACAACACATGTGTTATCAACAACTAATGCATGATGTTCTCACCAACGGGGGTGTAAGAAAGGCATTTATGTTTGTTTAGTCTTGATCAATATGTGTGTATGTAAGGACCTAACCTCCGATTTCCACCTCAATTATTTAAGCCATCGCGACCCTGCATAGGTGGTCAACAACGTACGCTAATTGTGTTTATATATTCGAGGTATCTAAGTGCAATGTTCATACATTTATAATCAAAACGTCTATTTATATAAAATATTAACTTAAAACTACGGGGTATTTTATGCTAAACAAACACCCTGTATTTAATTGCACCGTGTCCTCCGATTTGCATGGTAAGACAATGCTTACAAGGTGTAATTTGGCATGAATGTGTTGCCTTTATAAATATGGTATTTAGTTGCTGTCGTTACACGACTAAGATATCGTGGGTGTTTCAAGAGAATATACAGCTAGGTCCACAAGTGCATTATTTCCCTTTCTTACACACCAATCAGTGAGAACATCATTCGTTATCTTAAACGACACATACGTGTGGTAACAATTTAAAACACCCACATACGACTGGCTGCTCCTAAATGATGAACGGGGTAGGACGTAGCCCAGTGGTAAAGCACTCGCTTGGTGCGCGGTCGGTTTAGGATCGATCGCCATCAGTGACCCCCTTTGGGATATTTCTCGTTCCAGCCAGTGCTCCACAACTGGTGTAGCGTAAGCCGTGGTATGTACTATCCTGTCTGTGGTGTGGTGCATATAAAAGACCCCTTGCTGCTAATCGAAAAGAATAGCCCATGATGTGGCGACAGCGGGTTTCCTCTCTCAATATATGTGTGGTCCTTAACCATATGTCCGACGCCATGTAACCGTAAATAAAATGTGTTGCGTGCGTCGTTAAATAAAACATGATGATCTGGGCCTCGTTCCACGATACAATCATAGCCGTATGATCACCGTAAGTGCATTAACATAAGGTGATCTTAGCGCTAAGATCGCTTCCTGGAACGGGGTCCTGAGCCCAATTTCACAAGACAAGACAGGACAAGACAAGACAAGACGTACAAGACAAGACAAGACAAGAATGTATTACTCTCAGGCCGTATTCTACGGCATATGAGGACATGTGTTCAATGGTAGGACATGGTTTACAGGAGCAAAAATAGTATAATTATAATACTAGTAGTAGTAGAGATATAATACAATTGCGAAAATGAGTAAATATGATATTTCATCAGTAGTATATAAATATAGCTTATGATGTAGTAAAAAATACGTTATATGTTTGCTACATATAGAGTTTGAGATGGGCGTGTACGAAACATAACATCCATGAAACCATGTCGATATATTTATACATGGTAACGAAAGAGAGAAACATACAATGTTCAAAACAATGTATTTTTTCCTTGTGATTTTGTTGTTTGTGATATTTGGCTATGCACGATTTAAACATTAGAGTTGCACTGCTTGCATATGTTTGCGTTTAAAATAAAACATCGTAAGCGTAGCTTCCAGGGCAGTCGCTCTTGTAAAAAATGTAACTTTAAGTTTAAAAGTGTCCTTTGTGGTCAGGTGAAAAAAACACACAATATTACTGTTCCACGATTAAATTGTTATTCCCCCCCCCCCCCACACCACCACATAATTCCGTGATGCCTAAACCTTATTTGGATACTGATTTTGTTTTTTTAACGACACCACTAGAGCACATTGATTAATTAATCACCGACTCGTAGTCATCAGACAAAACTCGCTACATTGTTCCTAATGCAGCAAGGGGTATTTTGTATGCACCTTCCCATAGGCAGGATAGCACATACCCTGGCCTTTGACCAGTTATGGTGCACTGGTTGGAACAGAACAACACTCAATCACTTGAATGGATCCCCCGAGGTGGTTCGATCCTGCGACGGAAGCACACTTCAGACGAGCACTCAACCAAGCTAAATCACGCACCACAAGGAATCCAACTATAGCGAACTAAAGTTGTTCAAGACAACAAAAACAATTAAACTCATGCTGAAGGTGTATGTTTAATTCTTAAATACAGTTAAAATGTAAGTTGATATTGCATTACAAGCCCCCCCCCCAAAAAAAAAAAAAAAAAAAAAAAACAACAACAACACAACTATATAAAAAAACAACAACAAAAAAACAACAACAACATAATAATAATAATAATAAAAAAAAAGAACATAAAATAAAATAAATAATAATACAATAAAATAATAATAAAAGTAATAATAAAAACATAATAATAATAATAATAAATAAATAAATTTAAACCTAAACCTAATAATAATAATAATAATAATAATAATAAATAAATTTAAACCTAAACCTAAACCAAAACCTGAAAAAAAAGAGAAAAAAAAAGAAAAAAAAAAAAAGAACAAAAACAAGAATAAAACCAAACACAAAATCAAGGACGAGAACGATAATGAAAACAAAAACAATACAAAATATTAATATAATGACAGCCGTATTTATACCTCACAACGTTATTAGTTGTCTTGTTCGCTTAATTACAAACACAACACATTTGTTAATTATTTTCAACAAGGCCGCTCTAAACTTTGCGTTCGCAAACTCATTCAATTATAGACGTCATAAATAGAATTCCCAAAGAAAAAAAAAAAGAGGAAAATTTCACATTAGAATTCAGCATTTGAATTTATTAATCGGCAAATTCGCGAATAAATTAAGTTATCGCAGAAAAGTAGTCCCAAAACTGCGTACAGTAACGTACATGTATATAGAAAGATTTATCCAGCCACGAGCAGAAATGAGTAAACCGGCCTCGGTGGTGTTTTGATTATGCAGTTGGACTTAAGACTGGTAGGTACCGGGTTCGCAGAGAGAGAGAGAGATATATATATATATATATATATAGAGAGAGAGAGAGAGAGAGAGAGAGAGAGAGAGAGAGAGAGAGAGAGAGAGAGAGAAAAAAGAGATAGAGAGAGAGAGAGAGAGAGAGAGAGAGAGAGAGAGAGAGAGAGAGAGAGAGAGAGAGAGAGAGAGAGAGAGAGAGAGAGAGAGAGAACGACTCATTAGACAGGTGTAAGACCGGTGATCCCGACCTCTCTCACTAACAACTAACAACTAACTGATGTGTGTGCCCAGGACAGCGTGCCTGATCACTAATTGAATATAACTACACATAATAAGTTAAAATGGTTGACAATGCTGGCTAATTCAGTCCATTAGGTAAGAACATTTTGTGACGAATTTATGAAGCTTGTTTTTTGTTTTCTTAATCGCCCTATATTTCCATGTCGCTATAAAATATTCTTAGGAAACATGTGCACGTTGAAAAACGTGCTCGTAAACTATCGATTCTTATGGCACTGAAGAGCGCATGTTTTAACGTTTGAACAAAAAGGGCAAAGACAGTTAATATATAGTTTTGTCTTGTGGATTTTGAAAATAAAACATAATCAGAAAAGTAGGTTGAAAAGATCAGAAGTTGCAAAACAAGAAGAAGAAGAAGAAGAAGAAGAAGAAGAAGAAAAAACCCACAAAAAAAACGAGAGAAAAAACCCCACAAAAAAAACAAAGAAACAAGCAGCAAATAACGCGATAATTTTCTTTTTTTGAAAAGATTTGCGTTTTACTTGACAGACAAAACTGTCCTATTTGTTCGTAAATGATTATTGATTTTTCTTAGATATTACCCAGACTCCAGACCAATCTCATAAAGTTGGAGCTGATAAAATATTTCCAGTTTTTACACTCTGCCACAACTTATGTTGTGCTGGACATTCCAAATAGAGAAAACAAGTTTCAGAAGTTTGTCAAACTGTCATTACAATCATGCACAATATATTATAATATCTATACATGTAAAACATATATGGAGGTCACTTGAGGCCCAAATATTTACTTTGTTCTGTTTCAACACACACACACACACACACACACACACACACAGATAGACACACACTCACACACACACACACACACACACACACACAAACACACGCGCGAGCGCACATACATACACACGCGCGCACACACAAATATATATTTAGATGTAAAAAATACATATTAATATTTAAGTCATGTGAGCTATTCCTGATGAGTTATGTTTTAGGCCGTGGTATGATAATGTACTACCCTGTCTGTGGGATGATGCATACAGAAGATCCCTTGCTACTAATCAAAAAGAGTAGCCCATGAAGTGACGACAGCGGGTTTCCTCTGTCAATATATGTGTGGTCCTTAACCATATGTCTGACGCCATATAACCGTACATAAAATGTGTTGAGTGCGTCGTTAAATAAAACATTTCTTTCTGTGTGCTATTCTTGACGTGTTGTATTTTACCCTGACTTTTTATATGTCATGTGTGCTGTTCCTAATATTATATTTTTTATCCTAATTGTTTATGTCATCTGTGCTATTTCCGATGTGTTATATTTTACCCTGACTGTTTATATGTCATGTGTGCTATTCCTGATGTATTATGTTTTACCCTAACTGTTTATATGTTATGTTTGCTATTCCTGATGTGTTGTTTTACCCGGACTGTTTATGTCATGTTTGCTATTCCTGATGTGTTATATTTTACCCTGACTGTTTATATGTCATGTTTGCTATTCCTGATGTGTTATGTTTTACCCTGACTGTTTATATGTCACGTTTCCTATTCCTGATGTGTTATGTTTTACCCTGACTGTTGATATGTCATGTTTGCTATTCCTGATGCGTTATGTTTTACCCTGACTGTTTGTAAGTCATGTTTGCTATACCTGATGCGTTATGTTTTACCCTGACTGTTTGTAAGTCATGTTTGCTATACCTGATGCGTTATGTTTTACCCTGACTGTTTGTAAGTCATGTTTGCTATTCCTGATGCGTTATGTTTTACCCTGACTGTTTGTAAGTCATGTTTGCTATACCTGATGCGTTATGTTTTACCCTGACTGTTTGTAAGTCATGTTTGCTATACCTGATGCGTTATGTTTTGCCCTGACTGTTTGTAAGTCATGTTTGCTATACCTGATGGGTTATGTTTTGCCCTGACTGTTTGTAGGTCATGTTTGCTATACCTGATGTGTTATGTTTTACCCTGACTGTTTGTAGGTCATGTTTGCTATACCTGATGTGTTATGTTTTACCCTGACTGTTTATAGGTCATGTTTGCAATTTCTGATGTGTTATATTTTACCCTGACTGTTTATAGGTCATGTTTGCTATACCTGATGTGTTATGTTTTACCCTGACTGTTTATAAGTCATGTTTGCTATACCTGATGTGTTATGTTTTACCCTGACTGTTTATAGGTCATGTTTGCTATACCTGATGTGTTATGTTTTACCCTGACTGTTTATATGTCATATTTGCTATACCTGACGTGTTATGTTTTACCCTGACTGTTTATAAGTCATGTTTGCTATACCTGACGTTTTATGTTTTACCCTGACTGTTTATAAGTCATGTTTGCTATACCTGATGGGTTATGTTTTACCTGACTGTTTATAAGTCATTTTGCTATACCTGATGTGTTATGTGCTACCCTGACTGTTTATAAATCATGTTTGCTATACCTGATGTGTTATATTTTACCCTGACTGTTTATAGGTCATGTTTGCTATACCTGATGTGCTATATTTTACCTGACTGTTTATAAGTCATGTTTGCTATACCTGATGTGTTATGTTTTACCCTGACTGTTTATAGGTCATGTTTGCTATGTCTGATGTGTTATGTTTTACCCTGACTGTTTATAGGTCATGCTTGCTATACCTGATGTGTTATGTTTTACACTGACTGTTTATAGGTCATGTTTGCTATGTCTGATGTGTTATGTTTTACCCTGACTGTTTATAGGTCATGTTTGCTATACCTGATGTGTTATGTTTTACCCTGACTGTTTATAGGCCATGTTTGCTATGTCTGATGTGTTATGTTTTACCCTGACTGTTTATAAGTCATGTTTGCAATTTCTGATGTGTTATGTTTTACCCTGACTGTTTATAGGTCATGTTTGCTATACCTGGTGTGTTATATTTTACCCTGACTGTTTATAGGTCATTTTTGCTATACCTGATGTGTTATGTTTTACCCTGACTGTTTATATGTCGTTTGCAATTTCTGATGTGTTATGTTTTACCCTGACTGTTTATATGTTATGTTTGCTATGTCTGATGTGTTATGTTTTACCCTGACTGTTTATAGGTCATGTTTGCTATGTCTGATGTGTTATGTTTTACCCTGACTGTTTATAGGTCATGCTTGCTACACCTGATGTGTTATGTTTTACCCTGACTGTTTATAGGTCATGTTTGCTATGTCTGATGTGTTATGTTTTACCCTGACTGTTTATAGGTCATGTTTGCTATACTTGATGTGTTATGTTTTACCCTGACTGTTTATAGGTAATGTTTGCAATTTCTGATGTGTTATGTTTTACCCTGACTGTTTATAGGTCATGTTTGCTATACCTGATGTGTTATATTTTACCCTGACTGTTTATAGGTCATGTTTGCAATTTCTGATGTGTTATGTTTTACCCAGACTGTTTATAGGTCATGTTTGCTATACCTGATGTGTTATATTTTACCCTGACTGTTTATATGTCGTTTGAAATTTCTGATGTGTTATGTTTTACCCTGACTGTTTATATGTTATGTTTGCTATGTCTGATGTGTTATGTTTTACCCTGACTGTTTATAGGTCATGTTTGCTATGTCTGATGTGTTATGTTTTACAATGACTGTTTATATGTCATGTTTGCTATGTCTGATGTGTTATGTTTTACCCTGACTGTTTATATGTCATGTTTGCTATGTCTGATGTGTTATGTTTTACCCTGACTGTTTATATGTCGTTTGCAATTTCTGATGTGTTATGTTTTACCCTGACTGTTTATATGTCATGTTTGCTATGTCTGATGTGTTATGTTTTACCCTGACTATTTATATGTCATGTTTGTAATTTCTGATGTGTTATGTTTTAGCCTGACTGTTTATATTTTATGTGTGCTATTTCTGATGTGAAAGTCTGATTGTTTACATGTCATGTGTGATATTTCTGATGTGAAACTGTTTATATTTCATGTGCGATACTTCTGATGTGAAACTGTTTATATTTCATGTGCGATATTTCTGATATGAAACTCTGTTTATATTTGTGTGATATATCTGACATTAAACTCTGTGATATTTCTGATGACATTGTGGTGTTTTATACTGTGACTGCTTCCATATCATGCGTGCTATTTCTGATGTTTTACTCCATATATACCATCGACGTTACTAAAACTATCCTCGAAATGCGCAGACAAACCTCACAAATAAACGACAAGCAGACGACAACAAATCGGATGTTGATTGCACGAAACATGCATGAGAACACAAATTGAACGGAGTTGGAAGCATAACACAGTTAGGAACATTAACGATATACAAAACGTAACTTCAAATTGAAACGTTATACCTGTTCTGAACGCGCATACAATTTCTGACATTTGAAAGTTAAAGTCGGTTTGCTTGCGATATTATTGTATTGCACAGATTGCATTGATTAATAATTAATACTTGGTTATTGGATGTCAAACATTTGCTCATTGTGATACACTATTTCCAAAGAAAACACATTACAATTATACATGAATAGCAAGGAATCGTTCATATGACGGCTTTTGATATACCATTCATGAGAACAGGTCATTCTTACATGGGAAATAAAACCAACGATGCAACGACAAAACAAACAAAAGAAAGTATAAACTTGTTTTTTGTGTGTATACTGTCGATGTTTTGTTGTAACTTTTTTTGTTGGACTGTTTTGTTATTTTAGTTTGAGTGTTTTTTGCTTAGTTTATATGTTTGTGGGATTTTGTTTGTTTCTTTTTGTTTGTTTGTTTGTTTTTTAACGCCGTAGTTGGTCGGCAATATACAGTGATTTAAGAGTGTTCTCTATGTAATTTGGCTACCGTCAAGGGAATTTCATTTTATTCATTTCAACTAATTTTCGTGTTCACACCCAATTAAGGTTCAAGCACGTTGTCCTGAGCACACACCTTAAGAACTCGCTCTGGGTTGGAGCCAGTACCGGGCTGCGAACCCTGTACCTACCACGACACCACCGAGGCCGATAATATATCGTCTCGTCTTTCCCCACACAAAACGTATGACTGAATCACATCTACCGTTAAAGAGATTGTCCTGATTTGTCTTTCAATTAGGAGATAACCATATGGAGGTTTTAGATTTGCTTGTTTTATTGTCTATTTGATCCCGAAAATGTCATGTTTGACCGAAGGCGTTAGCCTCAGGTTAAAACATTTGCGAGCATCAAATAGACAATAACACCCGCAAATCTAAAAACTCAATATGGTTATGTCCATTGTAAACTGAATCGTTTTTCTACGGAACTAACTGTATATTTGGTATTTCTTGAAAAAAATACCTGGCTACAATCTAACTGTGGACCCTTAAAGTGACATTCCTGAGTTTGCTGCAATTTTTAAGATGTTATCGACTAACAGAGACTTTTTAACGATTGCAATTATATATCAAATGCATTTTTCTCTCTGTGTTATTCGATTTCTTCAGGAGAAAATTCACCATCGAGATGTTTGGAGAAGATGCCATTGAATTTCGTCCCAGTCAATGAATCTTAAATACTCCCGGGAAAAAGAGCAGACCACGTGACTCTATAGACATAGGTCAAGTGTATGGAATATTTAATAGAGGCAAATCAGCATCCCAACACTCTTACCGATAAGAAGGATAGCATCGTCCCCTTAGTATGATTGCCAGTGTAAAGAAAAATTAACAAACAATAATAAAACATAACAACCACCCCGATTTGTATACGAACAAGAAAGAAAGAAATGTTTTATTTAACGACGCACTCAACACATTTTATTTACGGTTATATGGCGTCAGACATATGGTTAAGGACCACACAGATTTTGAGAGGAAACCCGCTGTCGCCACTACATGGGCTACTCTTTCCGATTAGCAGCAAGGGATCTTTTATTTGCGCTTCCCACAGGCAGGACAGCACAAACCATGGCGTTTGTTGAACCAATTATGGATCACTGGTCGGTGCAAGTTGTTTACACCTACCCACTGAGCCTTGCGGAACACTCACTCAGCGTTTGGAGTCGGTATCTGGATTAAAAATCCCATGCCTCGACTGGGATCCGAACCCAGTACCTACCAGCATGTAGACCGATGGCCTAACCACGACGCCACCGGGGCCGGTGTATGTATAGGAACAAACACAAATTCTTTAAAAATTATTCTAAGAACAAATTAAGCAATCTTGTTGAAACAATCTTTGTTTTGTTTCTATACAATCTTTGTTTTCATCATTTTATTTTGCCAAAATCTTTAAACATGAGTTAGGCAATCGTAATAATAGGCTGACGATATTCAGAACAGTAATAGTATATACCGGACTAGTTGGTGTCGTAGTTAAGCAATCTGACATAGGCTGCTAGGTACTGGGTTCGCAGCCCGATACTGGCTCCCACCCAGAGCGAGATTTAACGACTCAGTTAAACGACGTTACGGTCACTACACCCTCTTCTCTCTGACTAAACAACTAACTCACTGTCCTGGACAGACAGCCCAGATAGCTGATATGAATGTCCAGGACAGCGTGCTTGAACCGTAATTGGATATAAGCACGAACATAATTTGACAAAAAGAAAGTATATACCACCGTCTTTGAATCACAAATCGTGCGACATTGATACGTGTATTATTTAACTATACGGTTTATCCTAATTCAAGAAGTAATGGTTTATGTACGTTTATGTTTTTTATTATTATTTTGTATATGTGCGATGTACATAAGTTGAGACGATAATAAATGAACTGTCTATCATAATAGCCTGTTAGACAGTGATCAATCATACGACTTGTCGGACGTTATATTTTGAACATTCTTTCTACAACTGAGGTTAATCCAGCCCCCACCCACCCCCACCCCCTCCCCTTCCTACAATCTCACATCGAATAAAAGAAAGAAATATTTTATTTAACGACGTACTCAGCACATTTTATTTACGGTTATATGGCGTCAGACATGGTTAAGGACCACACAGATATTGAGAGAGGAAACCCGCTGTCGCCACTTCATGGACTACTCTTTTCGATTAGCAGCAAGGGTAATCCCGGGAAATATTTACCTTTTCGCTTATTAATAACATTAAAAAGGTTCCTGTGTCATATCTCACTACACAGGTGCCCCCCCCCCCCCCCCCCCCCCCCAATACAAAATCCTGCATACGCCACTGTTAGCGCTCATTGTACTTCTACGATGAGCGCTTTTTACGACTTTTACGACCACCGTCGTAGCCGATTTATAAAAATGAATCGGGTCCGATATTCGTTGCTAGTCTGAGCACGCACTACAACTCAACGCGAGGCCCAGTTGTTAGTCTGAACGCACCCGTCGAAAGTCGGGAGTTGGGGAAATTACAACGCAATCGTCGAGTTGGCCAACTTTCTGCTGGCAGTTGGAAGTCTGACCCTAGCAATATTTAAAATCACACAGGTCCTGGCAGTTGGTAGTCTGAGCTAGCATAACGTGATGATTTAACTCAACACAAACCATGCGAAGATATTGCTGCTGGTGGGGGGGGGGGGGGGGGGGGGGGGGGCACTCTTCCGATTTGCAATGAATTTCTCTTAAGTCAGACAGGACAACACGTACAGCGGCCTTTTGTATACCAGTCGTGGAGCACTGGATGGGTCGAGAACAAATAAAACACACGCAAACAGTGGGTGTGTCGACTCGAGGAGGTTCGATCCTACTTCTATAAGAGTTCATGGGGTGTGTGTGTGTGGGGGGGGGGGGGGGCGGAGGGAATAAACTGCCCCCACCCCTTCAGTGCTGGAAACAATCTTTCAATTTCAGGCAACAGTAATGGAGATGTTCGGACAAGTTGTGCGGTCCTAAATCCTTTTCACCATATATTGCGATAATTGTTCCCACAATATTAGTTGTAATCCTTTTAAAAGTGCTTTGAGATTCACTTGGAACCTTACATAGCTATTTGGCAAGAAAGCAAATATGAATAAACGTTGCTATCCAGATTAATTATATGCTCTAGTAGTTTTATTAAACAAAAACAACACTAAAAACTAGAAATTAAAAATAAACCACAAAAAACAACACCTTTTCTAACGACAGAAGGTCAAAATTCGCTGCCGCCGCGTGTTATTGTTTTTGTTGTTGGTAACATGTGGTGCAAACAAAAAAGAGGACATTACTAATATATCATATCTATTTATTATTCATCTAATTGTATTGCGTGAACTCTGGCCGCCCACTGTGAACTTAAGTAAGACACGCTTGTTTAATTTTATTATCTTCTTTTCATATGCATCCGTGAAAATTATCAGTCGTTAAGATCCCGTTAAAAGCCGATTCACCGTGATCGACCGAACAGCCGAATGATTTAACGCCGAACACACATAACGCGATTTCACGTAACGCATTACCCGACCATCCCATTGTAATTTAATAGGGGTGAATGCACTCTTCCGATAATGTCCGCTGTGGAAGTTGGAAGAGTGGCTAATCGGTTGTAAGGTGTTCACGACATGTGACGTTTTAATTGGTGCTAATAGTAAACAGAACAGGTCATACGATGGAAAGTACGGGACACTTTTAATTAACGATGCACGTCATCAAAAGAATATCGCCACCTGTTCGTTAATTATTAAAGCAGGTGTCCATTGTCTGAAAACAGAATACATTTTAAGTGACGCTACTAAAGTCAATAAATACTATTCTAGCTGGTGTCACCAAGTCTGGTGTGTGTGTGTGTGTGTGTGTGTGTGTGTGTGTGTGTGTGTGTGTGTGTGTGTGTGTGTGTGTGTGGGGTGGGTGAGACTGTGTGTATATGTGTGCCAGTGTGTGGATGTTTGTGTGTGCGGATGTTTGTGTGTTCATGCGTTCGTGTGCGTACGAGCGTGCGCGTGTGTATAGATGTGTGCGTGTGTGTAGAGGTATGTGCGTGTGTGTTGATATTTGTGTAGTGTGTGTATGTTTGAGTGCGTGTGTATGTACGTGCGTGCGTGCGTGTGTATCTGCGTGCGTGCGTGTGTGTAATTCAATTTTTAAGGTCATGCTAAATTAAGGCATGCACATAATAACAGGTTCCAGCAGATTCTAAGACAGAGGGTGCGGGTTGGGGTGAGGGTAATTTTTTTCTGACTACGAGCCTAAGTAAAACATTTTTAATTTTAAAAGACACAACTAATGGAATTTAACTGAATATATTAAAATAAAATTAAACAAAACTAGATTCGCGTTTTTTTTTTTTTTTTTTCAACTAATAGAGTCCTTTTGGTCGACTAATATTATACATTAAATATGTTTTCTCCTTTAGAAGGTCGGTATCAGTATCAGTTTGTAACAATCGTTTTTTGATTGTCCTAATATTTGTAGTAGCTCAAATTGGATTTACCTCCAAATTTACTAAGATAAAAGAAAAACGTTTAGGAATTTGGAACTACTTCATTGCATTTTAACATTAAAAGGTACAGTCAATTCAATACAATGCAATGTAATACAATACACTACAATACAATACAACACAACACAACACAATACAATGCCATATATTTTTTATTGGAACCATTGTATGTTTACACTGATTAAGGGGACATATTTCCAGTAAAAAAGAAAAAACCCACAACAACATATGAACTAGTTATAACAACATATGAACTAGTTATAACAACAGATATTTAACACACATATCTGCATCCATATGCCACACAGACGGGAGACATACGCATTTCATTTTGAGTAGAAAAATAGAAAAATGCCTGTTACGTATACAGAGAAATAATATACCAATTAAATTGGATGTCTTCATTTCATTTTGAAAGCAACATGTTTTCGCTTAATTAAGCACATTTACCAAATTACTAAACTGTTGTTGGTCTTGGTGTGTGTATGAAATATGAAATATGATGTAATACAAAATACAGTTAGCGTTAAGCACCGGAAACACGAAAAACAATCTTATTTTATAAACAAAAAGACGTATTTAATATCTATTTTAACCATTAAAAAACTGTGTAAATCTAAAGCATGTTACTATTGATGGCAACAGACTCACGATAGCAGTAACATGCTTAATTAGCACGTTAATTGCTTTATAATCATGACAGTTAACTGATGATCCATAGATTATAAACATGGTAGTTTACATGCCAATTCTCACGTTAGTTGATTTACAATCATAACAGTTACATAACGCATTTCATTTTGAGTAGAAAAATAGAAAAATGCCTGTTACGTATACAGAGAAATAATATACCAATTAAATTGGATGTCTTCATTTCATTTTGAAAGCAACATGTTTTCGCTTAATTAAGCACATTTACCAAATTACTAAACTGTTGTTGGTCTTGGTGTGTGTATGAAATATGAAATATGATGTAATACAAAATACAGTTAGCGTTAAGCACCGGAAACACGAAAAACAATCTTATTTTATAAACAAAAAGACGTATTTAATATCTATTTTAACCATTAAAAAACTGTGTAAATCTAAAGCATGTTACTATTGATGGCAACAGACTCACGATAGCAGTAACATGCTTAATTAGCACGTTAATTGCTTTATAATCATGACAGTTAACTGATGATCCATAGATTATAAACATGGTAGTTTACATGCCAATTCTCACGTTAGTTGATTTACAATCATAACAGTTACATGTTGATTCTTACATTTAGTCGATTTACAATCATAACAGTTACATGTTGATTCTTACATTAGTCGATTTACAATCATAACAGTTACATGTTGATTCTTACATTAGTCGATTTACAATCATAACAGTTACATGTCGATTCTTACATTAGTCGATTTACAATCATAACAGTTACATGTCGATTCTTACATTAGTCGATTTACAATCATAACAGTTACATGTCGATTCTTACATTAGTCGATTTACAATCATAACAGTTACATGTTGATTCTTACATTAGTCGATTTACAATCATAACAGTTACATGTTGATTCTTACATTAGTTGATTTACAATCATAACAGTTACATGTTGATTCTTACATTAGTTGAATTACAATCATAACAGTTACATGTCGATTCTTACATTAGTCGATTTACAATCATAACAGTTACATGTCGATTCTTACTTTAGTCGATTTACAATCATAACAGTTACATGTTGATTCTTACATTAGTTGATTTACAATGATAACAGTTACATGTCGATTCTTACATAAGTCGATTTACAATCATAACAGTTACATGTCGATTCTTACATTAGTCGATTTACAATCATAACAGTTACATGTTGATTCTTACTTTAGTCGATTTACAATCATAACAGTTACATGTCGATTCTTACATTAGTTGATTTACAATCATAACAGTTACATGTCGATTCTTACATTAGTCGATTTACAATGATAACAGTTACATGTTGATTCTTACATTAGTCGATTTACAATCATAACAGTTACATGTTGATTCTTACATTAGTCGATTTACAATCATAACAGTTACATGTCGATTCTTACATTAGTCGATTTACAATCATAACAGTTACATTAGTTGATTTACAATCATAACAGTTACATGTTGATTCTTACTTTAGTCGATTTACAATCATAACAGTTACATGTCGATTCTTACATTAGTCGATTTATAATCATAACAGTTACATGTCGATTCTTACATTAGTTGATTTACAATCATAACAGTTACATGTTAGTCGATTTATAATCATAACAGTTACATGTTGATTCTTACTTTAGTCGATTTACAATCATAACAGTTACATGTCGATTCTTACATTAGTCGATTTATAATCATAACAGTTACATGTCGATTCTTACATTAGTTGATTTACAATCATAACAGTTACATGTCGATTCTTACATTAGTCGATTTACAATCATAACAGTTACATGTTGATTCTTACATTAGTCGATTTATAATCATAACAGTTATATGTTGATTCTTACATTAGTCGATTTACAATCATAACAGTTACATGTCGATTCTTACATTAGTCGATTTACAATCATAACAGTTACATGTTGATTCTTACATTAGTCGATTTACAATCATAACAGTTATATTCTTACATTAGTTGATTTACAATCATAACAGTTACATGTTGATTCTTACATTAGTCGATTTACAATCATAACAGTTATATTCTTACATTAGTTGATTTACAATCATAACAGTTACATGTTGATTCTTACATTAGTCGATTTATAATCATAACAGTTACATGTTGATTCTTACATTAGTTGATTTACAATCATAACAGTTACATGTCGATTCTTACATTAGTCGATTTATAATCATAACAGTTACATGTTGATTCTTACATTAGTTGATTTATAATCATAACAGTTATATGTTTATTCTTACATTAGTTGATTTACAATCATAACAGTTACGTGTTGATTCTTACATTAGTCGATTTACAATCATAACAGTTACATGTCGATTCTTACATTAGTCGATTTACAATCATAACAGTTACATGTCGATTCTTACATTAGTCGATTTACAATCATAACAGTTACATGTTGATTCTTACATTAGTTGATTTATAATCATAACAGTTATATGTTGATTCTTACATTAGTTGATTTATAATCATAACAGTTACATGTTGATTCTTACATTAGTTGATTTATAATCATAACAGTTATATGTTGATTCTTACATTAGTTGATTTACAATCATAACAGTTACGTGTCATTAATTGATTTATAATCATAACAGTTACATGTTGATTCTTACATTAGTTGATTTATAATCATAACAGTTATATGTTGATTCTTACATTAGTTGATTTACAATCATAACAGTTACATGTTGATTCTTACATTAGTTGATTTACAATCATAACAGTTACGTGTCATTAATTGATTTATAATCATAACAGTTACGTGCCATTAGTTAATTTATAGTCATAACAGTTACGTGTCATTTATTTATAACCATAATAGTTACTAGTTGAGCATCGGTTACAATTTCATCATCTATCATAGGTTATAACCGATTTGAACCAACCGACGAACTTTCGATTAGACAGTTGATTAGAATCATACGAACTTATGATGATTTTGAATTATTAGGTTCTTGCACCTTTGGTGGTATTCATCTAGTTAAAATATACATCTCAAATTGTTTCCTTAATACCTATTCGACATCTGTTGTCTGAATGTACACATGGAAACAAGTACAAACCCCAGCATACTTTATATCATCATCTAAACTGTAGGAACAATAATAGTTATCGTTTTCGGGGGGAAATCGATTATGGTTTTTTGATATAATCGATCATCGCATCTGTACAGCCCAAAGGATAATATTTTAAAATGATTATAACCGATCATTGGAACAACACTGGTAGTTGCATGCCATTTCACAAATAGAGTATTTATAATCATATCAGCTACATTAAAATCCGTACATTAGTTGATTTATAAGGTTATAAAACGAATCCTCCCATTATTGGTCTACTTATATGCCTGTAAGAAGCCATAACTTGGCCATATGTGCATTGCTCTCAAACCTATAAACATAAGCCTTAGAAAAAGCCTCCCGAAACGTGTATGCCGTCCATTTGGAATTTAAGGTTAAAAAACACAAAGTGATATGTGGTTACTGATACCTCAGCATATATTAAGCTATAAGCTGCGAGTATTTCATATCCAGCCCAGTAAATTATGATCTATAGTCCATCCCAGCATTCTATAAAAATCTTTTTTGCTATTAATGTCAGTTTTGTTTGACGTAACAAGAAAATGAAAAGTGTTTTGGGAATAACAAACAAATACTAATTTTGTGTGCAATTTAAAAATCAATTGGCTCAGAAATAAATAGCTTGTAATAAATTTCATAGCATGAAACAAGCCGTTCTCAGTGGGACGGACTATAGGTATTAGTATTTTCATTGTTACAGCAGGTAATCTTGACGTATAGTCTTAGACAGAAAACCCGCTAACAAGGGATCTCTGTATTTAGGGGCGCACACCCTAGTATCAGCCTGTGAAAATGGACACAATAGTTTGGTTAATCTACAAACCCGCATCAAACATTTGGACACATTTGGATAATGTTATAACAGAGACAAGCTAAAGTCTGATGTTTAAACAGGGAAATACTATCAAAATAAATAGAGCTTGATCTAGACTGCGCATGTGCGGATAATGGTGGACGCATTTTTCGGAGCTTCAAACATTATGTATATTTATCTTGTAAATAGCATGTTCTATGTCTAGATACAGTCATGAAATGAAAGGAATTCAAGACTGGGTGCAGTGTATGATCCAAGTAAGTTTGTGATCGAAGAACACAGGGAATATACATTAAAAAATAAAAACATTTGCATGGTCGACTTAAAAATACCCATACCTGTGATTTGCGCGTGTGTTATATTCAGGCATGAATGACAAGCTACGCAGTAAGTTACCAAGGAAGCTGCACTGACTACTGTTTACAGTTTACATTCACAATCCGCACATGAATATATTTGTGTAAATATTACAATACAAACTGTGGTGTATATATATATATATATATATATATATATATATATATATATATAGTGTGTCTGTGTGTGTGTGTGTGTGTGTACAAGAAATAGTCGAAGACTATATGCATGTAACAATGGCCACAAACGAGGAATTGTCCACTGTTCTTGGTAACACGCGCGAGCTAATAATCGGTGATGGAGTTGGAGTTGATAATCCTTGTAAGCTCACAATTGAACATTTGGTTGTGTTAATGATAAAAATGGATACCAGATTGTCACATACAGAAACTTATGTAACAAAGATAGACGATATGCAGTCATCACTTGCTTCTTTAACATCAAAGGTGACGAACACATTGGAAGCAAATGTAAAAAGTATTAATTAGAACACAAGTGATCTGGAATCTAACCTACAAGGCTTAGGTAACCTGCATGACAGTGTTAAGAAATTCTTGTGATCAGAATAATGCCGAGATTACACAAGTGAAGGATGCTACAGATAAGGACAGGGTAGTGTTTAAAAAATACCGCGATGACATAAAAACGAGTATAACGGATTTGCAGTGTCGATCAATGAAAAACAGCATGATATTTAATGGCTTGGCCGAGCACCCCAGCAAAAACACAGAGTATGTATTAAGACAGTTTTTGGATAACGAGTTTGGGGTTGATGACTGTGAGTTTGGAAATGTTCATCGATTCGGAAAAAGAATGCACGGAAAGTCACGTCCTATAGTGGCGCGTTTTTTGTTTTACAAAGATTTGACCAGCGCATACAGACTTAAAGGGAAGCCATATAGTATACATGAACAATTCCCAGCCAAGAGGTTAAAACAGGCAGGCAAGAAACCCCCAAAAACCTAAGATGATCAGGGACAAACTGTTTATCGAGGGAAAGCTGTATGAAGAAAACTGTCTCGCAAGCCGATCCTCGCTCCTATCGGGACGTGGCACAGGCTAGAAGTTACTCACAAAACCCTCGACAGACCCAAGCCCACAAACGCAACACTAGACCAGCCCCGAATCGACAACGTGCATCTTCGTCACCCTCGGCCAATCGATACCAACCACTGGAATCTCTCGATACCACTAACAGTGTCCCATAGGAAAACGCGCGGAGCGGTTTATCCATTCTCTCATGGAATGTGTGCAGGTCCCTAACAAATAAACTGAAAGAAACTGATTTTTTTAGAATGTATTTGTAAATATGGTGTAATATGTCTGTATGAATGTTGGATAGATTCCAGTGATATATCAGTTCCTAACTATAGCACATGCACTATACAAAGAAAGCACGGTAAAGGAGGAGGTATAGTTATATATATATATATATATATATATATATATATATATATATATATATATATATATATATACATACATACATACATACATACATACATACATACATACATACATACATACATACATACATACATACATACATACATATATATATATATATATACATACATACATATATACATATACATATACATATACATATACATATATATATATATATATATATATATATATATATAGCGCTTACATTACAAATTAAAAAGGGAATACAAGGGCCAACAAGGTAGCATGATAAACTATTTAGAAAATATAATCCGAAAATGTTTTGCAAACATTTTCAGAAACGAAAACAATCTACGAACTCGGAATTAAAAAACAATGACTTTTTAAATAATTTTCGTAACCTTGCTATGGACGATCCAAATAATATCCATGATATAGAAGATTTGTTTTGTAAACTATGATCCAAAAGTTAACGAACTAAACAAAGATATAACCGCTAAAGAAATTTCCGAAGTAATACACACATTAAACAAAATAAGGCATGTGGTTACGATAATGTTTTAAATGAATATTTTAACAACTGTGTGGTGATATCTTGATGCCATGTTTATTGCTATTATATAATAATATTTTTAAGTCGGATCATTTCCCACATAGTTGGTCGGTTGGTTGCATCATTCCTATTTTTAAAAAGGAAATATTAACAATGTAGACAACTATAGGGGATCACTCTGGTCAGCTGCCCGGGGAAACTGTTTACCTCGGTTTTAAATGAACGATTATTAAAGTTCGATCAAGAAAATGGCATCATCACTGACGCACAGTTCGGTTTTAGAAGAAAAAAACATATGTCTATTATTGACGCTGTTTTCATTCTGCAATCTTTGATAGATAGGACATTGAAGAATAGAAAACGTTTATATTGTTGTTTTATAGATTACAAAACAGCTTTCGATTTTATTAATAGACATAACTTATGGTATAAAATGATCCAACAGGGCGTTGAAGGTAACATGCTGACCATTATACCGTCCTTATATGGAAGTGTTTTATGTTGCATAAAATATAACAATAAAATGTCAGATTGTTTTGCTTGTAAGAACGGATTATTTCAGGGTGGAGTTTTGTCACCAATCTTGTTCGCTATGTGTGTTAACGATGGCGAAATGTCTTTGTCATCAGAAAATTGTCCCTGTATTGAAATACAGACATTATTTTTAATAATGTATGCTGATGATATGGTACTATTAGGTGAAAGCGCAAAAGGATTACAATTTTTTTTTTATCAATGCTCTCTGAAAGTATACTAACAAGTGGGATTTAACTGTAAACTGTAGAAAAATAGTTTTGTTTTTAGAAATGGAGGGAGAATTCGAAACAATAAAAAGTGGTTTTATATGATTACGAATTAGATGTAGTAAATGAATTTGTTTATTTAGAATTATTGTTTTTCTATAATGGTAAATTTAGTCGTACATAGAAACGAGCTCCTGAACAAGGACGCAAAGCCCTGTTTTCGACGTTAACTGTGTATAATAAGAATTTTTTTTTAAATACTGAAACAAAGTTATCCATTTTCGACACGTATGATAATTGTGTTCTTAGCTTTGAGGCTGAAATCTGGGGGTTTTCATTCTGGCCAAGATATCGAAACAAATCATATTCAATTTTGTAACAAAATACCTGGGGTACATAAAGGAACATGTAATGAGTTTGTATATAACGAATTAGGACGGTTCTCTTTACAGATTACAAGAAAATTAAAAATCAGCAAATATTGGATTAAGATACAAAATTGGAATAATTGTATTTTAAGAGCTCTGTATGAGGTAATGAATGTATATGTAGATAATTGGTTACGGAATATTAAACAGGAACTAAATGAGCTTGGTTTAAATTATATATGGGATTTAACACATGCTAACAATACTATTTATAATATAATTAAGGAAAGGTTATGCGAAACATTTAAACAGGTTTGTTGCATCCTTATAACAGCAACACCAATATGGAATCTCTACCAACATCTGTTAAATGAATTTAAATTACAAATGTACCTTCGAACACCTATAAACAATCAGCATTTAAAGAAAACGGTAAAAATTAGAATATCTGGTCACAAACAAGGGTTTATTTCGTTGTTGTTTTTTAGATATGTATTGATTTTTCATGCATGAATGCGTTTTAGATAGTCTTATAGCGCTCCCCACCATTATTAGATATTGTAAATATGTATTTATTATATGTTGCTGTTTGTATTATAAAGCTTAGAAGTTGTATAACTTAAAGCAGTAAAGAACTTGAACTTGAAGATAGCCATTACTTGTCAGAGGAAAGTGCGTTTTTAGAATGATAAACAATTAATTTCGGGGTATTGAACATAACGTGGTTGACCAGAACCACTTCAGGTGTACGAAAATTAATATTCTAAATAACAACATTTAAATACTGATTTAAATTATAAAAAAAACGGCTTTAATAGTGAAAAATATGTCATAGTGTTTAAAAACTAGGCTATGTCACTTTAATACATTATGATTATTTTGACAGTTTGTGTAGATAGCAAAAGAAGAAACCACTCCTAAGGGATAAATTAAATACTGTTGTTAGACGCATTTTGGCATAGACTTGGCGGAAGACGACTTCAATATAAGGGGCAGGATTTAGTTCAGTCGGCAAAACGCTCGCCTGAAGTGATGGGTGGAGTTTTAACCGTTATAAACAGTGTCCAGCCACTGGTAGGTCAAAGGTGCTGTCAAGTCTGTGAACAAGTGCATATAAAATATCATTGCCTCCAATAGAAATGTATATTAGCCGGTTTCAGCTGAAGACTACGAGTCAGAATTATCAAATATTTGATATTCAATAGTAGTTTATGAGCCAGACATGGAATTTGAAGGTTTGAAGTCTACAATTTAAGCCATTATGATTTTCAGTTAACCTGATGACTGAACTGAAAATGTGTCATGGCCATTCCAGACCAAACTGTTAGGATCTGTAATATAAATAAATAAAATTTTATTTCACGCCGTCAAATGTTTTTGATGAGTTAGAGTGATATGATCTAACCAGTAACCAACGTTTTCGTTTTCCCGCCAAAATGGACGCCATCTTGGACTTGATCATAATGGCATCATCGTATAAATTTCATCCATTGACAGCAGTACAGGGTAATTACTTTTGTAAATGTTTGCCCATTTTCTGTATTATAGAAAGCAATACAAGTGAGTAAAATATAAATGTATAACCCCTTTCTCAGTGAGTTTTTGTTAAGTCTAGTCTTTTAAAGTACTGAGGTAAACATTATCCATACACAACAGAGGGGTATTTTTTTCAGAGAATTGTTGAGGTACACTGATTAAGAAAACTAAATAAAATGTTTTCTTTATAGGTTTTAGTTTTTCAAACTAATTTTGTTTTACAACCAATCAATATACATGTATGTATAAAGTATAATTATTATTTGTTATTTTTCCTTCGTATTTTCTCATATATTTTAAAATATATAAAAAACATTGCAACAAAATACAAATTAGAATGTTGAGAATATACTTCTGAATGCTATTCAAGCAAATGATTATGCCTAACAACAGCCAAGTTTGAACAAGAGGCTATTATCTGATATATGTTATTTGATAGACAAAATTGTCGTCATTAAAAGAAAAAGATGCCGTCATTTCAAAATTTAGCTGGGCTTCCGAAACGGCCATCAAATTAGATATAAAGCTAACTTAAAACTATAACGGCTTTTGGTCCCATTTTTGGTAATCCTATTTTGCCTGACTAATGGACAATGGCCAATAATTAATTAATCAATATGCATTAGTGATGTTGTCAAATAAAACAAACTTTAACTTTACATAGAAAAAGAAGAAACTACTCGTACAGAATAGCAGGCGATTTATTGTTAGGCGCGTTTTAGCATGAACGAAACACCTTCGACATATCGACAGGTTCATCGAAGACTAATAATATGAACTATCGTACTTCAGACTAATGTTGGGTATCGAGTTGAATGTATCTCTCGATCATCGATTATAATCGATTTGCACCAATCGATCACCTTTCGATTATGAAATCGGTTAGAAATATATGAACTTATGAAGGATTTGAAGGATTGGGATCATGCACCTATTGCTGTAGGGGGCAGGATGTAGCCAGTGGTAAAATGATCACATGTTGCGTGATCTATCTTGGGTCGATCCCCGTCGGTGGGCCCATTGGGCTATTTCTCTTTCTAGCCAGTGCACCACGACTGGTATATCAAAGGCGGTGGTATGTGGGATGGTGCATATAAAATATATCTTATTACTAATGGACAAATGTAGAGGGTTTCCTCTCTAAAACTATAAGTAAAAATTACCCAAATGTTTGACATTCAATAGCCGATTATTAATAAATCAATGTAGTCTAAAGAAAAAAGCCTTTTTAACTGTTATCATGGTCTCTGGGATTAAGCCTACAAGTCAATAATATTACCTATAATACCTGTTCAGTATTAGACTGGTTGTTTTGTTTGTTCATTTTTGTTGTTTGTTGTTTCTGTATTTTTTGTTTCTTTTGTTTACGTACGCATTAAAAACAATCCAAACCCCCACCATGTGTATGTCAATTCCGTTGTCCATATGAACAATTTAATATTACAGTTAAGTTTTGTTAACACGTTTCGCAAAATTCGATTATCAATTTTAATACCGGTAATCGCATCATTAGAGATCTATCGATCATTTAAAAAAATTTATAATCGATCTTTGGAACATCACTACGTCAGACGAGGGTTCTAAACTACGCGTGTTTTAGTTTTAGTTTTTGTCAGATGGCCAACAATATATTTGTTATTATTTGTTTTTAATTCGGCATCCCCAAATTAATTTAGGAAAGCATGTTGGAAATAATCGTAAATAAATTATCTCACGTTGATATAATCGTAAATAAATTATCTCACGTCGATAACAAGCACGTCTTGTAAATGGGACCTCACTACGGTAACCCATATTAATAACACAGCAGCTCATATTAATACCAGTATCATAGTAAATAGCCGATCTGTAGTTTTGTACTGAGGTGTCGTAAAACTTTCATTCGCTGTTCGTAATTTATGAACATATGTTTGAATCATCGATAAGTTGTATACCAGCGTACGGCATTCTTCGATAAAGTCACAAAATAATCATAACAAACAACTATAGTCTTTGCTCTCTCTCTCTCATATATATATATATATATATATATATATATATATATATATATATATATATATATATATATATATATATATATATATATATATAGGTACATGTATATATTAATATTTGAGAGCATATATATATGCATACATACATACGCGCGCGCGCGTGTGTGTATGTGTGTATGTGTGTACGCGTGTGTGTGTGTGTGTGCGTGCGTGCGTGTGTGTGTGTGTGTGTGCATGCAAGTAAGTAAGTACATGAGCACGTATGTAAGTAAGGGAGCAAACAAGTAATAAACAAAGAACAAAGAAACAAAAATTCATATAAATAAATAAATAATTAATTAAAATAACTAAAAAAAAACACTACATGAAGAGATCTTGATCAACCCTTCCACAACGGGCTGTACTTTGTACACACACTGACTGGCCGAAATGTATTGACACTCACCGACCCCCGACTGAACCAAAGTACATTGTATTTTATTTTAGAAAAATGAAGCAGCCATCAGGTGCGGCGTTTCTTAACAAAATAGCAGAGATCGAAGTTAGGCTTCCATATTTAATTTACAAATGTTCGCATACGAATTTAGGTGTGGAGTTTTAGAGTTACACGGATTTACCGTTTTTAAGGTAATTGGTTTGGGTGTATTCAATACAATCACTATTATGTTTTCATTTGAGGGTGATAAATTATTTACTTTTCTCTATACATGATAATTTCGGATCAGTTTGCCCTAAGTTTGACATGCTCGCCTCACGTACCAGTTCGCCCCCAAGTTGATTCGCCCCCAACTGTTTGACTGTTCGCCCCCAACTGTTTGCCTGTTCCCTCCCAACTGTTTGCCTGTTCGCCCCCAACTGTTTGCCTGTTCGCCGCCCAACTGTTTGTCAGTACGCCCCCAACTCCCAATTATTTGTTACTTTTAAACATTTATTGTATTGTTTCTTTAGATGCATGTTAAAGTGTGTGTGTGTGTATGTGTGTGTGTGTGTGTGCGTGCGCGCGTGTGTGTTTTGTGGGGGCGAAATGATTATGCACGTGGGGGCGAACTGACATATTTGGGGGCGAACCGACTGAGGGCGAACTGACTGGGGACGAACTGGCTTGGGGGAAAAACGTCTGGTACTCATAATTTCTAACCAGCTACTGAGTAGGTTAGTTTTAGTTTCAGTAATGAAACTCAACAAAGTTTCTTTTTTGTGAGGATTTTTAGAGCGTGTCGTGTTATTTGTCATGTGTTACCTTAATTAAAATACTTTAAAAAAAACCTATAATAATAGTATTGTAAAATGTAAGTATTTATGGCTTGAATTAGTTACTTTTATTTTGTTATATGTTAGCTGTTCACTGTATATCAGAGGTGGGTTTTATTTTTGTATTCTGTATGCATAAATATGTATCACTGTTAATACGAATATCGGTAGCCATTCATACATATATCGGTAACCGTTCATACGAATATCGGTAACCGTTCATACAAATATCGGTAAGCAGCTTTGTTTGGGAGTTTATTTTAAGTCAGGGGCGGAATTTACCTCAGTTGGATGAGTGCTCGCTTGAGGTGATTTCGTCGCAGGATCGAACCACATCGGTGGATCCATTCAACTGACTGTTTTTTTTTTCTCATTCCAACCAGTGCACCACAACAGGTCAAATAAGTTTGTTTTGTTTAACGACACCATAGAGCACATTGATTTATTAATCATCGGCTATTGGATGTCAAGCACATGGCCATTTTGACACAGTCATAGAGAGGAAACCCGCTACATTGTCCTATAGTAGCAAGGGATATTTTATATTCACCATCCCACAGCCAGGATAGCACATACCACGGCCTTTGATATACCAGTCGTGGTGCACTGGCTGGAACGAGAAATAGCCCAATGGGCCCGCCAGCGGGGTTCGTTCCTAGACCGACCGCGCATCAGGTGTGCGCTTTACTACTGGGCTATGTCCCCCCCCCCCCCCCCCGTCCCCCACAACAGAACAAATGCCGTGCTATGTCTTCCTGTCTGTGGGAGAATGTGTATAAAAAGTCCCTTGCTGCATTGGGAAAAGATGTTGCGGGTTTCATCTGATGACTACGTTTCTGAATTATCAAATGTTTGACATCCAATAGCCGATTGTTAATTAATCAATGTGCTCCAGTGGTGTCGTTAAACAAAATAATTTTTCTTTATAAAATTTTAAGTCAATTAGATACCAACCTTTGCGGGAAAATCTTCGCAAATATTTTCTGCAAGTTCCTTGCATTTTTCGTCAGTTTTCTAATATCCTGGCCTCCTGTAGACTTTTCGCTTGCATACTCATGGAACGGTTCTTGACTTTGCATCCCGGTTTCCCAACCGGCTTCGGCCTGGTCCCTGGGTAGTCCACGAACTTCGGGGTCGGCAATATCCGCTCTTTTACCTGCGAAATGGAACGCGTTGCACTGGCAGAGATTTCCTCCCCTACCATAAGAGCACCTAGCTGCACAGAACGATTCTTTGCTAAAAGACTCCGTGCTCCCAATAAGAACCGCCAAGGTGGTAAAGACGAAAACCGCTGCTGTAGAATAACTCATCATTTCGACAGTTTTCCGTTACACCTTATATTTCTGTTTAAAGAAAATAAATCACACTCAAGTTACACAGGCACAAGTACAAACACCAAAGGACAAAAATTCATTAACTTCAGTTAAATTGAAACTTCGACAAGAAGTATATGCGTGTCTGGCTCTGTTAGCGTTTTCAAATATATATATGTTTTGTTTTTCTCGCACACAATATCGAAAAGGAAGAGTCAGCTGTATCGAAAACAAATTCTGTTATATTGTTTTAAATCGTAAACGTTCACGTAATGGAGCCTCTTCTTTTCTTCCTTTTTTTTCGAAATGGCGTTGGTCCTGACGCAGACTACTGATGAAACCAGCCCACCCGAGTTTCTCGATGTGACTTTCTATTTGAAGTTCTGTTGATATTTTTCAGTGACGTCTTTCGCTCGCTTTCCCTCCCAGAACAGAACTCTTGAAGTAGGCAGCACCAATGCTTTTCTTCTTTCTTTTTTCTTCTTTTTTATAAATATATCGCCTCACAGCGATACGACAGCAATTTCCAATTAATTAAATCGCTTAAATTGCCTGGACTTTGCCTTGATCACTCGTCTGATTAGCTATATGGGGTGTTTCCGATCTTGAGGCTAACACCACACCATGAGTTTAGCGGTGAGCTAATTAATAAAAAGCCACTGTTGCCTCACGGGATAACTCGTAGCACAGTGCGCGAGGTGATGCGCGTGACGCCTCGTGCTGGGATCGGAACGCCTCGCTGGGCGCGTGCAGCCTATCCGCGCCCTCCGGCCGCTAAGGATTCTGGGTAAAACAAAAAGAAAAGAAAAAAGCTGTCACGTTAAAACTAATTGTAGTTATGGTATACTCGTTGGAATAGATTCCTAGGAAAGTTTCGATCAATTTGAACAGTGTTCTTAAATTATGTTGTGCATGGTGTTTTATTTGCTTGATATAATCATTGGTTGCTTAAATGAATGCTGTTCAATCTTCTAACTGCTGATAATATTTGATTTCGTTGTACAGGGAATCATAAGCGTACGGGCTCCCATTTGGGGTTTTTTTCAGGGGGGAGAGGGGGGTGGGGTGGCAGGCTGACTTTTGATCGAATTAAAAAAAAAACCCGAATCTGGATTAGAACGTTTAATTATATTAGCATTACTGAACAAAAAAAACAACAACCCCTATATACGGTTGTAAACGAATCGCCACGCATTTTTACATGAATTACAACTAATATCATAGATAAGATAATGAAAATAACTGGTGAAAAGTATTCAGGCCAGCTAACTTTTCCCGAATTCTTCTACTGTTTTGCCCAAATTTGAGAGTTTTCTCCAGAACTGGGGTGGGGAAGGGGATCCGCCCACCCCCACCCCCCGCCCTGAACCGCCGTCTCGCGCGCTTATGTAGGGAATGCTGTACATGGAAATGTATACCAATAGTCAGCTGCATTTGCATTCGCGCATTCACACATACATACAAAAATAAGCCACATTCCAAGTTAAGAAGAATTTCATTCTAAAATATAAAATTGCAGTATTTAATATTTGATAGCTGCATTCAATTTCAGTTCGTAATATCATTTTGTTTCAAGTCGATGCTTCAAGGAGTATTAAAAAACAGTTTCTGCTATCCTATTATGCAGCTTTGAAAGCGTCTACCGTATAATATTATAGAGAGGGAATAAAGTGAGGTTTTATTGTTGTGATACTTCAAAAAGGTTTCGTATGTCTTAGGTGCAGAAAGAAAGGAAATGTTTTATTTAACGAGGCTCTCAGCACATTTTATTTACGGTTATATAGCGTCAGACATATGGTTAAGGATCTGATACTGAGAGAGAAAATCCGCTGTCGCCACTACATGGGCTACCCTTTTCGATTAGCAGCAAATGATCTTTTATATGCACCATCCCACAGTTGGATAGTACATACCACGGCCTTTGTTACCCCAGTTGTGAAGCACTGGCTGGAGCGAGAAATAACCCAATGCGTCCACCGACGGGAATCGATCCTAGACAGACCGCGCATCAAGCGAACGCTTTGCCACTGGGCTAGGTCCCGTCTCCTCGGACATGGTTAAGGACGACACAGATAGGTGCAGAAAGAGTACAGTCTAACTGACTCAAATCTGCTAGACCAGTGACTCAATAACAATTTATCCTTGAATTAGATACATGGCCAAACTATTTCAGATTTGTGTTTATAGAACACCGCTAGAGCACATGGTTTAGTAATTATCGGCTATTGGTTGACAAACATTTGGGGGTTTTGACATATAGTCTTAGAGAGGAAACCCGCTGCATTAGTAGCAAGTGATCTTTTATATGCACAGACATGATAACACATACCACAGCCTTTGGTATACCAGCCGTTGTGCACTGGCTGAAACGACAAAATTATAGCCTACGAGGTTCGATCCTATACCGACCGTGTCTCAAGCGGGTACTTTACCACTGGGCTATGTCTCGCCCCCTTTTTTTCAGGAAAACATGACACTTGGCACTGTTCTATGTAACCGGCCTCGGTGGCATAGTGGTTAGGCCATCGATCTACAGGCTGGTAGGTACTCGGTTCGGATCCCAGTCGAGGCATGGGATTTTTAATCCAGATACCGACTCCAAACCCTGAGTGAGTGCTCCGCAAGGCTCAGTGGGTAGGTGTAAACCACTTGCACCGACCAGTGATTCATAGCTGGTTCATCAAAGGCCATGGTTTGTGCTATCCTGCCTGTGGGAAGCGCAAATAAAAGATCCCTTGCTGCTAATCGGAAAGAGTAGCCCATGTAGTGGCGACAGCGGGTTTCCTCTCAAAATCTGTGGTCCTTAACCATATGTCTGACGCCATATAACCGTAAATAAAATGTGTTGAGTGCGTCCTTAAATAAAACATTTCTTTCTTTCTTTCTGTTCTATGTAATAGAGGGATGAATTTGAAGGGGGGGGCGTAAATCGGGGGGGGGGGGGCGTAAATCGGGGGGGGCGTAAATGGGGGGGGGGAATTGTTCGCCTGACACGTGGTCAGTCTATGATCGATTCACTTACCCACTTGGCTATATCCACATCTGATGTAACAAAGGCAGTGGTATGTACTATCTTGTCTGTAGGATGATGCTTATAAAAGATCGCTTGCTGCTAATCGTAAAAGGCGAGCGTTTTACCACTGGGCTACGTCCTGCCCTTGTAAACTATTTAAGATGTGTGCCCATAACGACAGTGGAATATACGCACGAAAGAGAAATCCAAATCAAAAGCATCATCTATTTTTGTGCTTGTTCTAAGACCAGGACATGGTATGGTACACAAACTGGCTCATGCTGTTTTAGTGTCCCCTGATGTATGCTGCGTATTTTACATTTAGCTTCTTGCAACGGAATAGTTTAGTATTTATTTTATTAATGTAGTGCATAAACAACTTGCAGATGCGTGTTGCTGTTTTTGACTATCAAATATTAAGTGGTCGTTAGTGTTTATGCGGGGGTAGATTATTGATCATAGGCACCCAGGGACCGACTAAGCCCCGCATGTATTCACTGCATTGTAACTTGAATTTTATGCTTATATTCAATTAAGGTTAAAGTACTCTATCCTGGGCAAACACATTAGTTTTCTGGGATGTTTGTCCATGTGAGTGCGTGAATGGTTAGCTGTTAATCGTTATTGAAAGAGAAGTTGGTGTAAGTGGGCGTTAAACCTCACTCTGAGAGGCAGCTAGCATTACGCGAACTCATTACCTAGTAGTATTAGGTTTTTTTGTTTTTTTTACACAATTGTAATGAACGATCGACTGAATTTGGCGCGTTCAGGAAGATGTTGCCGACAAGTTAGCTGCCTTTGTTCAACACATCACCCTATCTAGCTGCCTCCAGTCAGCGTGCCAGAAATTGTTACAACGTACTAAGACAGGATAGGTACTCAAAGCGGGCAGAACTTAGCACAGTGATAAAGCGCTCGCTTGATGCGCGGTCGGTCTGGGATCGATCCCCGTCGGTGGACCCATTGGACAATTCCTCTTTCCAGCTAATGCACCACGACTGGTATATCAAAGGCTGTGGTATGTGCTATCTTGTCGGTGGGATGGTCACTATAAAACCTCCCTTGCTACTAAAGAAAAAATTACTATAGGTGAAAAGAATTACGAAATGTTTGACATTCAATAGCCAATGATTAAAACAATCAATATGCTCTAGTGGTATCGTTATTCAAAACACTTTCGTACAGTGTCTACCGTGCTAGCACATCCCGAGTGGTTGATGCAAATATCACGAAGGGGATCGAGTAATTTGTAATTACTTATGGCAAATACCGACATATGGCACTTGCAACTGTGATATATAGCACCTATAACATATGCTTGTATTTTGTGCTGCTTAGCGAGCGGGGGCTAATTCCGTGGTGTAGCGTTCGCACAAGGAAGGACCCGCTATAGGGTCGATCAGCTCACTCTGTCTCTGTATTTCTATCTCCGTCTTTTGCTCTGTCTTTCTCTTCACCTTTCTCGTTTCTCTGTTTGACTTTCTATCTCTCTCCATCTCTCTCTGTCTCATACACTCTCTTTCTCTCTATCTCTCCATTCTTCCTTCCCCCCCCCCCTCCCTCCCCCCCTCTCTCTCTCTCTCCTCTCTCTCTCTCTCTCTCTCTCTCTCTCTCTCTCTCTCTCTCTCTCTCTCTCTCTCTCTCTCTCTCTCTCTCTGGTGCAAGATAGCTACGTCTGGCCGCTATACCTACAGTAAAATCGTTGGTGTTAATTGGGGTATTAGTCTGGTATATTGAGCTGTGTTTGCTTTTTCTCAGTCTGGACTACTTGTTGCAATATAATATGCTAATCACCTAACCGCATGTGCTGAGGTGTTGTCACATTCAATGTTCTTACCTGGAAAGGCAGTTATTACATATCCACTTAATCTTCCTGTAGTAATAAAGACAATTCTGACCATGCAATAAAATTATATTTTATTGAACATATGTGTGATACAAAATATTGCATGCGTAGTACGTGTTCACCCAAATGACGTCATGTTCCTAGCCAGAACGATCAACATTGTGACAATTCCATAAAATTCAATCAAATTCCCACACAAAGTAAGTCGTGTTATTTATATACAACCCCCCTCCCCCTGACTCGCACTACTTTGAACAACAAGCCGGATTATTCAGACAACCATATTTAGATATTTTGCAGAAAACACACGTGAAAGATACAATTTAAGCAATATTATTGTGACACAGATACCACGTAATAGTACACTTTTTATACGATAAATTAATGCAAAATGTTATCGGCAGAGTAGCCGTAATGATTAAAAAAAAACCCCAAAAACACACAACCTCTTCGCTAATGAAATGAGACTCGGTCGGTGCCCAAAGATATGTAGGGAACTTTACGCCTGAAACTTACTTGTAAGCGTTGTTCTACAGCTGTTGACAATTTCGTTTTTGGTTCATACCCCGATGAAAATAATAGACAATCCTTAAACGACCCCCCCAAAACACAAAAAAAAAAACACAAAAAAACAAACAACAAACTCAACAAACAAACCAGAGCCCTCCCCCTTGCTATTCTACTTCTACTCACCTCCCACACACTTCTACATAAATTCAACAAACCTAACAGACATCTCTTTCAAAACATTTAAAGACGCAGCCAACAACCTTCGATCGAGAAGCTTTTCTCCTCGCAACCGTTTAGAATTTTACCCTTATGCCTGACCTTTGCGCTGAAAACACACACTTTCTGAGATATCTATCTGCCTTATTACTAACAACACCAGGTGCGCGTGTTTCATTCTTACTCTTTTTGGTCCATGATTTATTAAAAAAATCAATATTTGTTTCCTTTTCTTTGAAAAAAAGTATATCTGTCTTTCGAGGTGATTTGGTTGTTTGTTTTTATTTTTATTTCTACTGAATAAATTTATATTTTTTAAGTATAGGTTGTTTTCGATCACCTTTTATTGAAACCAATGGAATTTCCTGACTTTGTCATATCGTCTCGTCCTTGTTAATTACGCAATAAATTAGTGTTATTGATCCTAGTATACTTAGTCACCACATTTCCTCCACCCATCATTGTGTCTACTATCTTAATCATATAACTTATATTTATTGTATTTTGTTCAGTGTTTTAACATTGTCCACCTGTTAGATACTAATTTTCTTATATTATCTTTCGTCTAATTAAAACTATACCTTTTAAGCCATGAACCATCATGTTATATCCTAGTCTTGTGACTATTACGTGTATCTTTATATTTATGCTATTTATTATCGCATCTCAAAGAACCCCCCCCCTCCTCTCTCTCATTATCCTTTCGAGATTATTTTCTCAATCTTTTCTCCCATCTACGTCAGCTTCTACGTCTCTCTTCTCCATGTCTCCTCTCATTTCTCTCTCTCTCTCGCTCTCTCTCTTTATGTTTCTTCCGCGCCCCTCTTATAGTTTATTTATTTATTATTACGGTCTACATTATCCTGTCTTTCACGCTCCCTCACTATTATCTGCTCTTGTGTCTCTATTATATTTTTTTGGCTCCTTTCGCTTACTGTCGTAGCCTGGGTTCAACCCGTATCCTAATCACCTCCTCTCCTCCATCTCTCTCATCCTCCCTCTCTATTTAGCCCTCTCCTATCTCTCTCTCTCCATCATCATCTCCATCATCTATCTTTACGATCATTCCCTGCATGCCTACCCTTGCGTATATTTCGGTCTTTCACAGAAAGTGTATCTTCTTAGATACCAAGTTACCTAACGTAATAGGTCTTACAAATATTCTATTTAGCTTCTGTAATATGGTATTAGTATAAATTTATTTGGCATAGGCGTCTTGCTAATACCTGAACGCTTCATGTGGGATTTTTAATTAGATTTTTAAACTTGTAAATATATTCTTCAGATAATATAGTAGAGCATAATAATTTTCAAAAACCTTATCGCAATAATATTATAAATTAAGATAAATGTGTGATGTCGACAACTTTAATAACATGGATTGTTCATTACAAGTTTAACATACATTCATACATGCTTACAAACATTTTATTACTATACCTTCACACATAGTACTTACACATACAAATCAAAGGCACATCAATTTATATTTTACAAACACAATTATATAATTTTTATACCAGAAACACAGCATAACCCATTTTTACTACTCACACAAATACGCACACAACAATTTACATGCACACACAAATACACACATTTTATACTTACACATATACAACACAACATATCTACAACGCACACAACACAAGTTATGCAACAGATTTTAAAACATTATTCATTTTTATCTAGATATCTAATAACTCGTGAAAGAATGCTATTTATCATAGTAAACCGAATTTACAGCACAAATTTCTAATACTAATAATGGGCTATTGCATCATAATCTACTGTAAGACATAGGTCGGCAATTACTGCTGAACACATTATGATATTTGGTGATTAGTTATTTACTTTGGTGTTTATTTTTAATTTTTTTTCTACTTTCCCCGCCTATTTTACCATTCGTAGTCAAATAATTTTTATAAATTTTATTAATTAATAATACATTCATTTGTGAATTCTTAATAACAATTGATGTCTGCACGTCATGAATCCACCTGTTTGGCGTGTAGGTGAGCGTGGCTTCATGGCATAGTTATTGTGTTATATGGAATTTTTTTTATTGGATTGGCGAATGGGGTGGGGGGGTGGGCGTGGTGGTGGGTTGGTGGGTCTTTGTATCGTCAATTTAAAAAAAAAACATTTTACAATGTCTAGTCCAAATTGAAACTAAATCTATGAAAGCAGGGCTACATAATTTCACTCGTTTTTCTATCTGTAGCAGTAAGTATTCACACATAGTCATGTATACCCTCCTTTCTCTAATAAACAATTGTAAATACTGAAGGCAAAAATGTTGATTATGTCAATACCCTACACATGAGTCAATGTTATATTCTTGGTATTGTAACTCGTGTCACTTCATCCCTGTGGTTTGTGACAGAAAACAAATGTAAACAGGGGGTTCTGTGAATAAAATATTTAAAATCCCACCAAACACCCCCACCAAAAAAACAACAAAAACAACACACACACACAACACACACAAACACACCACACCACCCCACACACCACACAACACACAAAATCCCACACACACACCATCACACCCACAGTACTGACATAGCGTTGCACAAAACATCCCACATCCACAATTCGGCAGTGGACACCACTCTTAAACAAAATGCATAGCTACCTTCTCTTCATCGTTATATTTATTGCCATTGTAATCAGAGCACGGGGGAATCCCCGCGATATTTCTGCTATACTTAATTATTTTGGTATGCTTTTTTTCATGGGCAAAGTCAAGTCTGACCGTCGCGGTATATAATATGAACACAGGTTAAATAGACATACAAAACGTGACAAAGGTCGTGGGTAAGAAAGATAACATATCACGTCTGTCAGCAAAAGAGTCTCTCATATCTGAGATGCTTTAATTACTGGGTCAATTCATTTCAGAATCCACTAAATCAAAATACATTCTTCAGGATGCATTTTAATTTCTTCTTAATGAAGGTATCGTCAATAGGTTTCAAATCTGAGCATCTGTTTTACTAATGATAGTGAACATGGTATGTAATGGTTGTAGGTGGACGGGTCAAGGGTGGTGAGGGTTCACCTCAGTAGTTTATCAAAATGGAGATCTGTGTAAACAATGAGTTGAACAGGTACAGTAATGGTTGTGTGTTGTAGGTGGGTTAGTGTGGGGGTCCTCGCATAACAGTTATTAGTTTCAAATGATCTTACTTTTTTAAACATGATAAAAACAGGTGTATGGTATCACTATGGTGGTGGTGGTAGTAATGGTTGTGGTGGTGGGTGGGTGGGGTTGGGGGGATTCCTCCGCAGATATTCCAAAATGTTCCACACTGTTCTACCATTCTATTCGTGGTTGGGAGTAATGGTTGTGGTTACGGTGGAGGGTGGGGGTTTCCTCGCAATAGTTCTCAATGATCATTCTGTTTAACCCCCCCCCAATGATAGTGTGGTAGTCATGGTTTGTGGTGGTCGTAATGGTTGTGGGGGGTGTGTGGCGTGGGATTCCCACTCGCAGTAGTTTCAACATGATCATTTCTGTATTAACAATTATATTGGGGGTAGTAAATGGTTGTGGTGTTGGGAGGGGGTGGGGGGTTTCCCTCGCAAATAGTTGCAAATGATCATCTGTTTAACAATGTTCATTGGTGGTAGTCATGGTTTGTGGTGGTAGTAATGGTTTTGGTGGTGGTGGGTGGTGGGAATTCCTCGCGTATTTTCAAAGGATCATCTTTTACACAATGATAGTGGTGTTAGTAATGGTTGTGTGGGTGTGGTTTGTGGCGGTGGTGGGTGGTAGCGGGGATTCCTCGCAATGCTTTTTCAAATGACCTCTGTGTAAACAATCTGATAGTCGGTGGTAGTCTACTGGTTTGCTTGGTTTGTGGTGCAGGCCGGTATGGTTTTTGGTTGTGGTGCGTGGCTGGGGGGTTGTGGTGGTGGTGCCTGGGGGTGGGGTTCCTCTCTGCCCATCGTTTAAAGTCACTTCCAACGTTCTGGAAACCTGCCCGATGCATGTAGTTACGACACCGATACGCCAACACCACTGATTCTTCCAAACGGAGTAAAAACGAAAAACAAAAAAATACTCTCACCTCCACACTCCCTACACTCCCGCTCCCATCATCGCACCTCCTCGCTACTAAAATCACTCACATGATTGTACAAACGAATTAAACAAACCGTCTACCAATAATACAAAAAAAAGGCCCAGCCACATCAAAAAAAAACTACACAAAGCTCTCTCAGCCAATGCTATGTTTCACCCTATACCCTTACAGCGACCCAAACCTCTAATATTCGAACCGGAGGCCGTGCTCGTTTATGTTTCCTCCCACGGGACAATGTCATTATCGGCTCTGAAGTAATAATACTACGCTCGTCTGCGCAACTTACTCACAGTATACTTTCCCTGTAATGTTTTTTGGAACGACTAAAGCATGCAAAAACCTAAATCGACTAACGCAAGAGAACCGTATCATTTCTACAACGTTAGCGTTTTACAGATTTGTCATGTTTGCACATTAATGAACCTCGTACCTCCGTCTCGCTAAGTACAGTGGGAAAAATTAAGTTGTTCTTGTCGATGTAACTTCTCTGAACTTGAGTCGACCCCAGGAAACGTGAGCACTTTCATAAGTCGAAAAAAACCGCAGTTGAGCAGAATCTCGTCGATCCTCAATACCCAGCAAAAAAAAGGGTACCCTCAGCAGTATAAAACAAATATATAAAATAAAATAATACAAATAAATAAATAACTGTGAAACCTAAGCGACTACTACAATAGATATAGAAAGTGGAACTCGATTTGAAAAAAAAAAAAATTACAGAGACCAAAGTGAAGACTACCTCGATATTAAATGCAATAATAATTTTGTGTATCGAACTTCCGCATAGAAAAAACATCATACACAAGCACAAAACGCTAGCCAAAGATCAAGGATCGATCTGAAGAGACGTGTTACGTCCATACCCGGTATGTTCCTAATGCTTTTTCCGTCACTTGTTATATAACGCTTAAGAAGCCTTACATCATTATTTTTTTAAATTATATTAGGATTTATTACAAATCCTTTTCTGCCAGTGTTTCATGGCATGTACCTACTTACTATAAAATGGCACATGACGGGAATTCAAACTAG
>NC_054709.1:19310219-19341270 GCF_016097555.1 Gigantopelta aegis
GTGACCATAAATTCAATCAAATTCCCACCAAAGTAAGTGGGTGTTATTTATATAACAACACCCCTCCCCCGGGACTCGCACTACTTGAACAACCAAGCCGGATTATTCAGACAACCATACTTTAGATATTTGTGCAGGAGAAAGAAAACACGTGAAAAGATACAATTTAAGCAAATATTATTGTTTGACACCAGATACCACGTAATAGTACAAAATTTTTTTATACGATAAATTAATGCAAAATGGTTATCGCAGAATGGGTAGCCGTAATGATTAAAAAAAACCACCCAAAAACACACAACCTCTTCGCTAATGAAATGTGAGACTCGCGTCGGTGCCAAAAGAATATGTAGGGAACTTTACGCTCTGAAACTTACTTGTAAAGCGGTTGTTCTACAGCTGTTGACAATTCGTTTTGTGGTTCATACCCCGATGAAAAATAATAGGACAATCCTTAAACGACCCCCCCAAACCAAAAAACAAAAAAAAAACAAAAAAAAACAACAACAACAAAAAACAAACAAACCAAACCCCCCCCCTGCTGTTCCCCCAACACACACACACACAAAACAAACAAAATAAAAGATACAAAAACAAAAGAACAGCAGCAACAACATTGATCGAGAAGCATTACTGTCGAACGTTTAGAAATTTACGAAGCTCGTATTGCTGAAAACACACACATTTTGAGATAAAGCATCGCTTTATTACTAAAACACCAGGTGCGTGTCAATTCTACATTGGTCCATGATGTTATTAAAAAATCAATATTTGTTTCCTTAGTAGAAAAAAAGTATATTTTTTCGAGGTGATTTGTTGTTTGTTTTGTTTTTTTCTACGAATAAATTTATATTTTAAGTAAAGGTTTGTTTTCGACCTTTTATTGAAAACAATGATTTCTGACTTTGTCATATCGGTCGCGTGTTAATACGCAATAACTAGTGTTATTGATCCGTAGTCACAGCCATATTGTTGTCATATCTTAATCATATAACTGTTTGCCAGTGTAACATTCCAACCTGTTAGATACTAATTTTCTTATATTAACAATTTCGTCTTTAAAATATACTTTAAAGCCATGTACCTCATGTATATCCTGTCTTGTCGACTTTGTATCTTTATATTTATGCTATCAATCTCCACCCCACCCCCTCCCCTCTCTCTCTCTCTCTCTCTCTCTCTCTCTCTCTCTCTCTCTCTCTCTCTCTCTCTCTCTCTCTCTCTCTCTCTCTCTCTCTCTTTCCCGCCCTCTCTCTATTTCTATTGGTCTATCTCTGTCTTTGACGCTCCCTCACTCTCTGTCTCTCTGTGTCTCTATTCTATTTCTGTCTCTCGCTCTCTGTCAGCCCGTTTTTTTTGTCTATTTTTTCCGTGTTGTTGGTAATCCCATCCTCTCTCTCTCTCTCTCTCTCTCTCTCTCTCTCTCTCTCTCTCTCTCTCTCTCTCTCTCTCTCTCTCTCTCCGCCTCTCTCTCTCTCCCCTCTTCTCTCTCTCTCTCTCTCTCTCTCTCTCTCTCTGACGATGATCAGGGCATGCCACCAGTTGCGTCTTTCACAACAAAGTGTTCTTCTTAATACCAAGTTACCTAACGTATAGGTCTACAAATATGTCTAGAGCTCTGTATATGTTGTAGTATAAAATTATGGCATAGCGTCTTGCTACTGAACTGATACATGTGATATATACTTGTAATATATTCTTCAGATATATAGTAGAGATAATAGTTTTCAAAAACTAATCGAAATAATAAATAAATAAAGATAAATGTGTGTGTCGACATGCATACATATACATGTATTCATACATACATACATACATGCATACATGCTTACATGCATACATACATACCTTCACACATAGATACTTACACATACACACAAAGGCACACATACACACACAAACATACACACATGCACACATACACACACACACTCACACACACACACACACAAACACACATGCACACACAAATACACACACACACACACACATATACACACACATACACACGCACACACACAAGTATGAAACATTTTAAACATATTCTGAAATCTAGATATCTAACAGAAAGAAGTATTTATCATAGTAAACGTTTACACAACAAATTTCAAACTAAATGGGCTATGCATCATAATCTACTTAAGACATAGTCAGGCAATTACTGCTGAACAAATTATGAAATTTGTGATTATTATTTACTTTGGTGTTATATTAATATTTTATGACAGACAGCCATACCAGTCGTAGTCAAATAATTATTATGTTTTATATAATAATAATAATTCATTTGTGAAGTCTTATGATGTCTGCACTTCATGAATCACCTGTGTGCGTGTCGGTGAGCGTATGCGTAGTTATATGTGTATATTTGAAATTTGTTTATTGATGGGATGGGGGTGGGGTGGGGTGGTTGGTGGGTTGGTGGGTTTGTATAGTCAATTTAAAAAAAAACATTTTACATGTCTAGTCCAAAATTATAAACTATGAGAAATTGGGCTAAATAATATACAATCTTTTTTCTATCTGTATCATTAATATTCACACATACATGTATAACTTCGTGATAATAACAATTGTAAATACTGAATGAAAATTTCGATATGTATACCTAAATGATAATGTTTAATTTTGTATTGTAACTCTGTCACTTCATCCCTGTGGTTGGGACAGAAAACAAATGTAAACAGGGGGTTCTGTGAATAAATATTTTAAAATCCCACAAAAACCCCCACAAAAAAACAAAAAAAACACAAACACACACACACACACACACACACACACACACACACACACACACACACACACACACACACACACACACACACACACACACACAGTAGACATAGCGTGACACAAAACATCCAATCACAATTGCAGTGGACACCTGTTAAACAAATGATAGCTACCTTGTCTTCATCGTTATATTTATTGCCATTAACAGCGCACGGGGGAATCCCGCGATATACTGCTATATTAATTATTTGGTATGCTTGTTTATGGGCAAAGATAAGTTGACATGCGGTAGATAAATGAACATGTAAATAGACATACAAACGGGACAAAGGTAGTGGGTAAGAAAATAACTCCGCAGCAAAGAGTGCTCATCTGAGATGCTTTGGTCGAAGGTTCGAATCCACTCAGAAATACATTCTCTGATTTTACTTCTAATGAAGTCGTCAATAGTTTCAAATGATCATCTGTTTAACAATGATAGTGGTGGTTGTAATGGTTGTGGTGGTGGGAGGGTGGGGGGTTCCTCGCAGTAGTTTCAAATGATCATCTGTTTAACAATGATAGTGGTGGTAGTAATGGTTGTGGTGGTGGGAGGGTGGGGGGTTCCTCGCAGTAGTTTCAAATGATCATCTGTTTAACAATGATAGTGGTGGTAGTCATGGTTGTGGTGGTAGTAATGGTTGTGGTGGTGGGTGGGTGGGGGATTCCTCGCAGTAGTTTCAAATGATCATCTGTTTAACAATGATAGTGGTGGTAGTAATGGTTGTGGTGGTGGGAGGGTGGGGGGTTCCTCGCAATAGTTTCAAATGATCATCTGTTTAACAATGATAGTGGTGGTAGTCAGTCTGGTTGTGGTGGTAGTAATGGTTGTGGTGGTGGGTGGGTGGGGGATTCCTCGCAGTAGTTTCAAATGATCATCTGTTTAACAATGATAGTGGTGGTAGTAATGGTTGTGGTGGTGGGAGGGTGGGGGGTTCCTCGCAATAGTTTCAAATGATCATCTGTTTAACAATGTTAGTGGTGGTAGTCATGGTTGTGGTGGTAGTAATGGTTGTGGTGGTGGGTGGGTGGGGGATTCCTCGCAGTAGTTTCAAATGATCATCTGTTTAACAATGATAGTGGTGGTAGTAATGGTTGTGGTGGTGGTTGTGGCGGTGGTGGGTGGGTAGCGGGTTCCTCGCAATAGTTTCAAATGACCATCTGTTTAACAATGATAGTGGTGGTAGTAATGGTTGTGGTTGTGGTGGCGGTGGGTGGTGTGTGTGTGTGTGGGGGGGGGGGGGGGGGGGGGGGTTCCTCGCCCATTGTGTAAGTCACTTCCAAATGTTCTGGAACCGCCCGAGCATGTCGTTGACACCGATACTAAAATCACCACTGATTTGTACAAAACGAATTAAAAACCGTCTACCAATAATAAAAAAAGCCCACAAAAAAAGCTCTCTCAGCCAATGCTATGTTCACATATACCCGTTATCGACCCAAACCTAATATCGACCGTGGCCGTTAGGTTTGTTCCTCTCAACGTGACAATGTAATCGGCTCAGGAAGTAATATTACGTTGGCGCAACTTTAAAACAGGATACTTTCCCTGTAATGTTTATGGAACGACTAATAAGAAAAACTAACGCCAAGAAGAAGCAGTTCATTTTCTACTACGTTAAGGATTTGTCATGTTTGCACATTAATGAACCGTGTCGTCTCGCTAAGTACGGGGAGAGAGAATAAGTGTTCTTGTGATGTACTTGAAACTGAGTCGACCCAGGGAAACGGAGACGTCATAAGTGGAAAAACGAGTTGATGAATTGCGATCTCAAGAACAAAGCAAAAAAAAGGTTATAAAACAAAAATAATAAAATAAAATAAATACAAATAAAATAAAATAATGAAACATTAAGCATACTACTAAAATAGATATATAAAGTGGAAAATCGTGATTTGAAAAGAAAAAAAAATAGAGGAAAAATTGAAGACTAAATCTGATATTAAATGCAATAGATATATTTTGTGTATCGAGACTTCCGGCAGTAGAAAAACAAATACAGTAAGCAAAAACTACCAAAGAGAGATCGATTATGAAAGAAGGTGTGACGTCATACCCGGGTATGTTCTAAGCTTTTTCCTTCTTTTTTATATAAAAGTTAAGAAGCCATTATCATTCTTTTTTTTATTTATAATTAGGAATTTTTCAAAATTATTTTCGCAAGTGTTTCATGTACATATAAAAATGCACATGACGTGAATTACAAGAGCTATTTTAAAGATTCTATAATCAGTTGTAAGACTTATGTTAGGCCCCGACTACCAACTGCCAACAGAAAGTTGGTCAACTTATCGGTAGCGTTGTATTTCGCCAGCTCTCGACGTAGACGGGTGCACTCAGATTAACAACTAACAAAATCTGGACGGTCCCTCTAAACGAAATGTCAGCACATTGGTTTTAACCAGCACTTAGTGTGTGTGTGTGTGTGTGTGTGTGTGTGTGTGTGTGTGTGTGTGTGTGTGTGTGTGTGTGTGTGTATGTATGTATGTATGTATATATATATATATATATATATATATATATGAGCGGGAGTGCCAAGCGGAATTTATAAAACGAAACTTGGAAGTGTCATGCATTTTGTATGGCATTCCCTCAAATGTTCTAATTTATTTATTTAATTTTTTTTTTTTTTTCTATCACACGTTAAATATGATTGCAATCGCTACACAATCGGTGTTAATAACCTTCCGCGATGTCAATTACATTGACGCTGAATAACGCCAATATAGTCCATGAGCCAGTAGAGGTTAGCGGTATTATTTTGGGGAATAAGGCTCACAGTAATTTTGAGCAACGTTTGCATATCTACGGTTGGAAAATAAGTGGTAGCATTGGAATAGTGGTAGCTTTTGAGTATTATCACCCTTTTACTGACTCTACCATAAAACAATAATTTTAGAAATATGACCAACACGCGGTATAACAACCTATTTCAACCTAATGCTACTTTTTTCATTAAGCAGTCCTTGTCAGTGATATTTGTCACACCTGTGGTAATGTTAAAAAAACACTTTAAAAAACATTCAATAAAATTAAGTTGAAAATTATAGCAGTGGTAATACAGACATTGCAGTGCCTACGTTTTGTATAGTGCAATATTTCATATTCAGAAGAAAAAGATATACATCACTTAGTTTTAAAACGCTAATACAAATTTTGGAATACATAAAATTACAATTATTATTGCTATGTTATTGAGGAATCCAAATAATAGAACATATTTTATGTAATTTATATATTAAAATCACTAAAACAGAAAATGTTACCGCTCCCCCTAACGAAACAATACTTCTTCCTGACCTTTTAAAACAATTGTATTTTATTTCCCTATTGCTGTTGAAGAATACTCTCCTGACATCAAATAAATGTGTATAGTAACATGTTGTAATTATTGTAAACCCGTCTCGGCAGTGTACTGGTTAAGCTATAGGACTTGTGGGTAGTGGGTTCGAATCCCTTTGCCGACTCCAACCCAGAGCGAGTCTGACGACTCAGTGGGAATGTGTAAGGCCACTACATTGAATTATCTATCATTAATGACAGCCCAGATAGCTGAAGTGTATAACCAGGACAGTGTGCTTTAACCTTAATTGATCTACCTGAACCAGAAATCGATTGGTAGCATTTTTCGGACCACTATCATGCCAGACATCTTGAAATTCAAAATGGCCGTCATTTTCATATGTTTTGTTTATAAGTCTCCACTCCCATTTAACATAGAAACATATTTTTGGTGTCCATTAAACTATATTATGTCAGTGAATTCAAAAATAAATTTTTATTATTCATAAAATTATGATCACTCCCAGTTAACACTGAAAAATAATTTTAGTCTCAGTTTACATCTATGCGCTCAGTTGATTATTTTGTCTGATCTTGGCAGCTATTTTGAAATTAAAAATGGCTAATGTTTTATTTTGTCTGATCTTGGCAGCTATTTTGAAATTAAAAATGGCTAATATTTTAATATATTTATCAAATATTTCAACTCCCGGTTAACGTGGAAGCACACTTTTTTTTTGTCCGTGTTCATTTCTGTAGTTCATGTATTGGTTGATTACATTTATATAGTCATTCAATCATGGCAAGTATCTTGAAATTCAAAATGACCACCATTTTAATACGTAGCCTCAGATTACAGTTATCTTCCCATTTGGTTGTCCAAAATCCGGAAGTTTCACCGCGCAATTAGTCTGCTGTTTGACTGTGATTATTTCATGGCAGACAGCTATGAAGTGGCAACTGTTTGACTGAAGTGACAGGGGATAGCATGTAGTTTGTAAACATGTGTAACTTGCTGACATTGAAGACTTGTTTGTGGTAATTCCGGCCCATGCAAAAGTAGTGCTTTTTGTGTAAAATGGGTGTACTCCGGCCTGGTTTAGAGGGTGTGTCTGTTTAAACCAATATGCTGGAAGAAAGAGCTGGACAACAGGGGTTGTCCTTTTCAGGGTATGTGTCCCCCATGCAGGCAAAGGTACATACAAAACTTCACGGGCCTGCTGATATTAATAAAAATGTTATAGCCACTAAGGCTATATAGAAACATATAGCGAAATTAATTGTGGTCTGAGGCCGTTTGTTATATCTAAGCTCCCGGTTAACGTAGAAGCACAATTTTGTTGTCTATGTACATTTCAGTAGTCAATGTATCTAATTGTGTAGATTTATAGTCATCCAGTCATGGCAATCATCTCAAACTTTAAAATGGCAGCCACATGGCAAATTATAATGGCCACCAATTTTATCATTTGGCAAATCATTTTTTTCCTAGTGCACATGCAAAGAAAGGAACGTTTTATTTAACGACGCACTCAACACATTTTAATTACGGTTATATGGCGTCAGACATATGGTTAAGGACCACACAGATATTGAGAGGAAACGCGCTGTCGCCACTTCATGGGCTACTCTTTCCGATTAGCAGCAAGGGATCTTTTATATGCACCATTCCACAGACAGGATAGCACATCAGGTCAAATATATAATTTAAATGTTGCACCTAACAACTGTTATGTTTTATATTTTAGACTAATGAAATCAAGGAACACACCGATCGTAATTCATAATAGCATATTAGACATCTACGTCATCTGTAATAGTATGCATATTCTCGTCAACTTCTTGAAAGTACATCTACCTGAACACTTACTGACACCACAGTTGCATCAGACCAGTTCTACCACAGCCTCTGGTGCAGCGTGAGTCTCCAATAGTACAGACACAAATATACCAAACGCCTTGACCCCAACCATGTCTGCATGGATCAAGAATGTCTGGGTGTAGCATGAATACTGAGCTCAGATATTTGCTTGGAAATGTGCTCTTTGGGTATGCTGTTTCCATGTCCCAGACTTTGGTTTAGTGATGACTTCTTGGATGTCTTTCATCTCAAGAGCAGTTGCATCAGTTGTAGAAATTACCCTTATACTTGGTTCCATGCAGTAAAATCTTCACATTTTCACGGACAATTTTGTATGGTTCATCACCGATTCTAAACTGGCATCAGTGTTATCTGTGGAGCTTTGGTGAATATAATGAATTCTCTTTATTAATGTCCACCATCACTAATTTGAATCTATCTCTAGACACACTTCATTATTTAATGGTTGCAGTTTGATCTGGTTGTGACTTACATATACTTATTCGTGTATTGTGGTCTACCATGTAACCAGCTCGTCTTTGTCTTTACATAAATCCACCTCATTGCCTCGCCCGATTACTTCGCGAGTATGAGGAATCATGAGAATGTCTGCTTTTTTCTATGTACTAACACCTGTTGTACGATGGCCATTTTGAATTTCAAGATGGCTGCCTAGGTCATACAACAATTTTCTTTCTGTACCAATTCATTCACTCAGCTCATAAATATAAAGAGATATCTAATTTTTTGTTGTGGGTCAACTGAGAGTAAAACATATATACAAAGATATTTAAATGACGACCATTTTGAATTTCAGGATGGCGGTGATGTCCAAGTGTTATCAGCGAGTTCATTGACCTCCAATATGTAAATAGACACAAAAATTGTGTTTCTGTGTTAACTGTGAGTAAAAACATATGTAAAATACCCTAAAATGATGACTATTTTAAATTTCAAGACGGCTAATCTTGATCCAATGACCGAATTTTTTTTTGCTACAAATGGATTTCTAATTCTATTTAGCCTTAAGAATAATAATTTTAAAAAGTACATTTTACTGAATTGAGCAATAAAAAGAGAGAATTACATAACTCCCTGGACTGCACTATCACAGCCGCGACTGCCGCACGTTTGAAGCTGCTATAACAATTATAGTGACGTCAGAAGTGTGCCATACCAGCTTTCTTTGAATTATTATGACCCATGCAATAAAGATAGCTTTGGACAATACAATATTTATATCACTGTTCATTGTAGATCATCTAGGTAATAAACAACAACAACAACAACAACAACAACAACAATAATAATTATAATAATAATAATACTCATCATCATAATAAACTATTATTATTATTATTTGTTTAAAATGATTATTGTTTATTATGTAATACTGTATTATGCTATATATATATATATATATATATATATATATATATATATATATATATATATATATATATATATATATATATATATATATATATATGATATTGACGATACCGAAACACACTCTTATAATAACACACACAATGACACACACACACACACACACACACACACACACACACACACACACACATGCACGCGCGCAGAGTGGACTCTTGTCTAAACCAGATTCACTTGGTACCGATAAAATACACCGGTTTAGACAAAGTGCCGGTGTAGACAGAGTTCGTCCAGAGTTACGGTTCTTGCGATACAGTGATCAGAAAATACCAACGTAAATAAAACGTCATATTGACCAAAACGCTTGTGCTATGTGTAAGCCATCTGTGATGTATTACGTTAGCAGGACACGTGCACCATCAATCACCGTGCTGTATGATCCCAGATGACGTGGCCTCTTCATTTCGCCTCAGACCACAACGTGTGTGTACGTGTGTGTCGGGACTACATCTAGATTGCTTTCTTTACGGCTAATCTAGATTACGCTGATTTAGTCGCGATCGGTGACAACTTTTATTTCCGTATTTCGTCGATGACAAATATGACCGAACGTTAATCGGGTTTCGTACTAACAACATGGCGGGCTGTAGGCGGAAAGTCGGCGGTCCGCCTAAAGGCACGGTCACATGCTGCGACTAGAAGTAACTATACGTAGCATTTGATTTTTTTTTTTTACAATTTTACATATACCTAGACCAAAATATTATGATAAGAGACAGAAAACGAACAGGTGATTAGTGCATTTAATACACCGATGATAATAAACGAGATATCAGTTATTATCAAATTTATGTCCTGAGTGAAATAATTTTAGTTGTCACGAGTTTTTATTTTCTTATTTCCAGGGCTGGGGATTGCATTTTTTTGCCCCCTCCCCCCACCCCCTAACAACACAAATCGTTGCATCTGTTCAATAGAAGCAGATTACTTCGCAAAAAAGAAACACAACCCCCCCCCCCCCCCCAAAAAAAAAAAGAAAAAAAAAAAAAGAAAAAAAAAAAGATCCCCAATGAAACACACAAAACCTCGTTTTAAGGGCGAAGTACTTTTGCTATACCTTTTGTTTTCTCTACCCCACCCTACTAGGTGCCGAATATGTGGCAAAAGAAAGAAAAATAAATGCATTTCGTCCACATAATTTATTTTTTATTGATTATGAACTACGTAATAAATAATATACATTTCATTTGATATATCTGTCGTGAAATATTGGTTGAAACTGGGAGTTGGGGGAATTCATCAACTTCATAACAAAAATAAAAATGCCAGTGAATACGTGTGTGCGTGTGCGTGTCTGTCTGTGTATGTATGTGTGTGTTGGGGGAGAGGCTTGGGTTGTTGGGGGGATGGAGGATGACTGCTTAATGGAGTCTCCAATGCTAATACTATTCTCAGACTACCAACTGCCAGCAGAAAGTTGTCCAACTTTCTGCTGTCACGACTTCTACGACTGTCTGAGCGCTCTTACAACTGGATTCTCATCGTATATCCCATTAGTTGTTAATCTGAGCGCACCAGTCGTAAGTCGGGACTTGGGGAAAGTACAAAGTAAACGTCGACTTGGCCAACTTTCTGCTTGCAGTTGGTAGTCTTTCACTAGCATAAGATTAATTATTTTTCACACCCCATTCCTCCACTCTCACTGACCCCCGTGATGGATCGCGTTTGATGGAATCTGAGTCTGATATTAATTATTTGTTTAAGCTGGAATATCCCCGCGTGTAACGTCTAGACTTGATTAGATGTCCAACTTATTGTTTATTCCATCTCACCGGATATAGCCGCGATGCCGATTGTGAAATCCATCACGCCTCTTTAGTTTACAGTGAACAAAAAATGTTCTCACCGAGGACATGTTTTCGTGTTGCATATAGATATATAGATAACAACGACAACAACAACAACAACAGCAATAATAAAGCAATAAATAAATAAATAAATAAATAATTTAAATAAAATAAAATAAAAACAATATTAATTATAATAACAACAACAACAACAATAACAATAACAACAACAATAATAATAATAATAATAACAACAACAATAGTATAAATTTGTAAAGTACACCGAATATTCATTTTCGTACAAAGAGAACGTGAATGTGTCTTGGTGTGTGTGTGTGTGTGTGTGTGTGTGTGTGTGTGTGTGTGTGTGTGTGTGTGTGTGTGTGTGTGTGTGTGTGTGTGTGTGCAGTCATTAAACAAACAATAAATTAATCAGTGTCATTTATTTTATATATAGGGACTATGTATAGGGTATATGCATTTTGCATTTACCATTAAATATTCCAAAAAACCCACCCCAGCAAACCAAACAAACAACTAAAGATAATAATAAAAAAAAAAAAAAAAAAAAGAGAAAACAAAACCAAAGCCCCCAACAAAAAACAAAAAACAAAAAAACACACCCAAAAATAACAAACAAACAAACAAAACAAAACAAAACAAAACCACAAACTCGACAAACTAAAACCAAACAAACCCAACCACTCCTACTCACCGATAAAAAGAAAACAAATAATAAAAACACCAAGAAAAAGAAATAAGAAAAAACAACACACGCACAAAACAAACACATATCAGTTAAAAATATCCAATTTTATAATAGCAACTCTTTCTTATACAAATACAGAACGCAGATCCCTATCCGTAGACGATCATTGTCGTAAGTGTTATCGATTTAGTTCACACGAATACATTTTGAGAAGAAATTCAATGCCTTAAGTTAATGATAATCGACAGAACAGAATTAATTTTCTTTGTGAAATGTTATCAAAACATGTCCACGTAATACTAAAGTTGCACGTTTCGGTTTCTTAGACTTACTCTATTCAAATACTATTATTGGGCAAGCTGGTGAATTATTGGGAAATATATATAGCCGATTGAGATAAAACACTCGCATTCGGTTTCATCAATAACATACAAATCGTCGATAGAGGGAGGAATTTCAACACAAAGACATATACATAACGGTAGACGGTGTAGAAGAAAGAGGCAACCGGTCTCAGTGGTGTTCACGTGGTTAAGCCAACCGACACAAGCAGGTACGGCACTGGCTCGGTGGCGTAGTTGTTAGGCCATCGGACTACAGGCTGGTAGGTACAGGGTTCGCAGCCCGGTATCGGCTCCAACCCAGAGCGAGTTCTTAAAGGGACATACCCTAGTTTCAGCGCATGAAAATTAACACTAAGTTTGTTTAATCTACAAACCTGTAACCCATTTGGATAATGTTACAATAGATTGTTACCTCTCAGACGCACGTGCGTTTTTAGAAATATTAAAAATGCATTTTGTGATATTAAAAACACCAGGATAACCAAAAACACATCGAATGTACAGAAATCGATAATTCAAACAATAAAATCTAAGTAAAGTATGATTTCAGTTATCAAAAACAGCTCTAATCGTAAAAAAACAAACAATGCCATAGTGTTTAAAACCTAGGGTATGTCCCTTTAACGACTCATTGGGTAGGTGTAAGACCACTACACCATCTTCTCTCTCACTAACCACTAACAACTAACACACTATCCTGGACAGACATTCCAGATAGCTGAGGTGTGTGCCCAGGACAGCGTGATTGAACTTTTATTGGATATAAGCACGAAAATAAGTTGAAGTGAATGAATTAACGGAGGAAAGAAATGTTTTATTTAACTACATAATCAAAATTAGTGGTTTGTGTTTGTTTGTTTGTTTGTTTGTTGTTTTTGTTTTCAATCTATGGTTATGTGGCTTCGGACATACGACCAACAGTGGCGGATCCAGAAGATCCATTTAGGAGGGGCCCCATTGACATGAGCCGGAATGCCAGTGGAACTTTGGGGGGTGGGGTGGAGGGGATCTTAATTAAATTTTTTTTATTAATATATATAATAAAATTATAACTGTCGCAAACTTTAGGGTGGCCCGGGCCCCTGCCTCCCTCCCCCCCCCCCCCGATCCACCTCTGACCAATGACCACATAGGTAATGAGATAAGAATGATGCTGATGTTTTGCCACGAGCTGTTTCCTTCTATTAGCAGCAACACTTATTTTTATACACCATATCACAGGCATGGTATTACATACCACAGCTTTTGCTGCACCAGTTGTGAAACGCTGGTTTGAAAGAGAAATACCTATATTTTATACGTGCGCATTAGCTATGGGCCACGTCACTCCATACGGTTATTTGGTCTCTAGTGCTAGGCTCAGACTACCAACTGCCAACAACTTTCTGCTGTCACGACTTCTACGACTGTCCAGTTGCTTGTCTGGGCGCTCTTACAACTCGATTCTCGTCGTATAACCCATAATGTTAGGCTCAGACTACCAACCGTCAGCAACTTTCTGCTGTCACGACTTCTGCTGCTGTCACAACTTCTACGACTGTCCAGTTGCTAGTCTGGACGTTCTTACAGCTCGATTTTCGTCGTATAACCTATTGGACGGCAATCTGAGCACACCCGTCGTAAGTCGAGAGATGGGAAATTAAAACACAGCCGTGCTGGGAAGGAAGGAAATGCTTTATTTAACGACGCACTCAACACATTTCATAAATTTACGGTTATACGGCGTCAGACATATGGTCAAGGACCACACAGATATTGACAGAGGAAACCCACTGTCGCCACTTCATGGTCTACTCTTTTCGATTAGCAGCAAGGGATTTTTTATATGCACAAACAGATTAGTACATACCACGGCTTTTGATATGCCAGTCGTTGTGCATTGCCTGGAACGAGAAATAGCCCAATGGGCCCGCCGGCGGGTATCGATCCAAGATAAGGCTGGTAGGTACAGGGTTCGCAGCCCAGTACTGGCTCCCACCCAGGACGGCTTTTAATAACCCAGTGGGTAAGTTTAAAACCACTACACCCTCTTCACCTCTCACTAACAACTAATTACTAACCCACTGTCCTGGACAGACAGCCAAGATATCTGAGGTGTATACCCAGGACATTGTGCTTGAACTTTTATTGGATATAAACACGAAAATAAGTTGAAGTGAATGAATTAACGGAGGAAAGAAATGTTTTATTTAACTACATAATCAAAATTAGTGGTTTGTTGTTTTTGTTTTCAATCTATGGTTATGTGGCTTCGGACATACGACCAACAGTGGCGGATCCAGAAGATCCATTTAGGAGGGGCCCCGATGACATGAGGCGGAATGCCAGTGGAACGTTGGGGAATGTTTGGAGGAAATCGTAAAAAAACAAAAAAAAAACAATTAATATATATAATAAAATTATAACTGTCGCAAAAATTAAGGGGGCCCGGGCCCCAGCGGCCCCCCCCCCCCCCCACACACACACACACCTAGATCCGCCTCTGACCAGTGGCGACATAGGTAATGAGAGAAGAATGATGCTGATGTTTTGCCATGAGCTGCCCCTTCTATTAGCAGCAACACTTATTTTTATACACCATATCACAGGCATGGTAGTACACACCACAGCTTTTGCTGCACCAGTTGTGAAACGCTGGCTTGAAAGAGAAATACCTCTATTGTATACGTGCGCATTAGCTCTGGGTCACGTCACTCCACACGGTTATTTGGTCTCTAGTGCTAGGTTCAGACTACCAACTGCCAACAACTTTCTGCTGTCACGACTTCTACGACTGTCCAGTTGCTTGTCTGGGCGCTCTTACAACTCGATTCTCGTCGTATAACCCATAATGTTAGACTTAAACTACCAACTGTCAGCAACTTTCTGCTGTCACGACTTCTGCTGCTGTCACGACTTCTACGACTGTCCAATTGCTTGTCTGGGCGCTCTTACAACTCGATTCTCGTCGTATAACCCATAATGTTAGGCTTAGACTACCAACTGTCAGCAACTTTCTGCTGTCACAACTTCTACTGCTGTCACGACTTCTACGACTGTCCAGTTGCTAGTCTGGACGTTCTTACAGATCGATTTTCGTCGTATAACCTATTGGACGGCAATCTGAGCACACCCGTCGTAAGTCGAGAGATGGGAAATTAAAACACAGCCGTGCTGGGAAGAAAGCTTTATTTAACAACACACTGAACACTTTTTATAAATTTACGGTTATACGGCGTCAGACATATGGTCCAGGACCACACAGATATTGACAGAGGAAACCCGCTGTCGCCACTTCATGGTCTACTCTTTTCGATTAGCAGCAAGGGATTTTTTATATGCACAAACAGATTAGTACATACCACGGCTTTTGATATGCCAGTCGTTGTGCATTGCCTGGAACGAGAAATAGCCCAATGGGCCCGCCGGCGGGTATCGATCCAAGATAAGGCTGGTAGGTACAGGGTTCGCAGCCCAGTACTGGCTCCCACCCAGAACGGCTTTTAATAACCCAGTGGGTAAGTTTAAAACCACTACACCCTCTTCACCTCTCACTAACAACTAATTACTAACCCACTGTCCTGGACAGACAGCCAAGATATCTGAGGTGTATACCCAGGACATTGTGCTTGAACTTTTATTGGATATAAACACGAAAATAAGTTGAAGTGAATGAATTAACGGAGGAAAGAAATGTTTTATTTAACTACATAATCAAAATTAGTGGTTTGTTGTTTTTGTTTTCAATCTATGGTTATGTGGCTTCGGACATACGACCAACAGTGGCGGATCCAGAAGATCCATTTAGGAGGGGCCCCGATGACATGAGGCGGAATGCCAGTGGAACGTTGGGGAATGTTTGGAGGAAATCGTAAAAAAACAACAAAAAAACAATTAATATATATAATAAAATTATAACTGTCGCAAAAATTAAGGGGGCCCGGGCCCCAGCGGCCCCCCCCCCCCACACACACACACCTAGATCCGCCTCTGACCAGTGGCGACATAGGTAATGAGAGAAGAATGATGCTGATGTTTTGCCATGAGCTGCCCCTTCTATTAGCAGCAACACTTATTTTTATACACCATATCACAGGCATGGTAGTACACACCACAGCTTTTGCTGCACCAGTTGTGAAACGCTGGCTTGAAAGAGAAATACCTCTATTGTATACGTGCGCATTAGCTCTGGGTCACGTCACTCCACACGGTTATTTGGTCTCTAGTGCTAGGTTCAGACTACCAACTGCCAACAACTTTCTGCTGTCACGACTTCTACGACTGTCCAGTTGCTTGTCTGGGCGCTCTTACAACTCGATTCTCGTCGTATAACCCATAATGTTAGACTTAAACTACCAACTGTCAGCAACTTTCTGCTGTCACGACTTCTGCTGCTGTCACGACTTCTACGACTGTCCAATTGCTTGTCTGGGCGCTCTTACAACTCGATTCTCGTCGTATAACCCATAATGTTAGGCTTAGACTACCAACTGTCAGCAACTTTCTGCTGTCACAACTTCTACTGCTGTCACGACTTCTACGACTGTCCAGTTGCTAGTCTGGACGTTCTTACAGATCGATTTTCGTCGTATAACCTATTGGACGGCAATCTGAGCACACCCGTCGTAAGTCGAGAGATGGGAAATTAAAACACAGCCGTGCTGGGAAGAAAGCTTTATTTAACAACACACTGAACACTTTTTATAAATTTACGGTTATACGGCGTCAGACATATGGTCCAGGACCACACAGATATTGACAGAGGAAACCCGCTGTCGCCACTTCATGGTCTACTCTTTTCGATTAGCAGCAAGGGATTTTTTATATGCACAAACAGATTAGTACATACCACGGCTTTTGATATGCCAGTCGTTGTGCATTGCCTGGAACGAGAAATAGCCCAATGGGCCCGCCGGCGGGTATCGATCCAAGATAAGGCTGGTAGGTACAGGGTTCGCAGCCCAGTACTGGCTCCCACCCAGAACGGCTTTTAATAACCCAGTGGGTAAGTTTAAAACCACTACACCCTCTTCACCTCTCACTAACAACTAATTACTAACCCACTGTCCTGGACAGACAGCCAAGATATCTGAGGTGTATACCCAGGACATTGTGCTTGAACTTTTATTGGATATAAACACGAAAATAAGTTGAAGTGAATGAATTAACGGAGGAAAGAAATGTTTTATTTAACTACATAATCAAAATTAGTGGGTTGTTGTTTTTGTTTTCAATCTATGGTTATGTGGCTTCGGACATACGACCAACAGTGGCGGATCCAGAAGATCCATTTAGGAGGGGCCCCGATGACATGAGGCGGAATGCCAGTGGAACGTTGGGTAATGTTTGGAGGAAATCGTAAAAAAACACCAAAAAAACAATTAATATATATAATAAAATTATAACTGTCGCAAAAATTAAGGGGGCCCGGGCCCCAGCGCCCCCCCCCCCCCCACACACACACCTAGATCCGCCTCTGACCAGTGGCGACATAGGTAATGAGAGAAGAATGATGCTGATGTTTTGCCATGTGCTGTCACGACTTCTACGACTGTCCAGTTGCTAGTCTGGACGTTCTTACAGCTCGATTTTCGTCGTATAACCTATTGGACGGCGATCTGAGCACACCCGTCGTAAGTCGAGAGATGGGAAATTAAAACACAGCCGTGCTGGGAAGGAAGGAAATGCTTTATTTAACGACGCACTCAACACATTTCATAAATTACGGTTATACGGCGTCAGACATATGGTCAAGGACCACACAGATATTGACAGAGGAAACCCGCTGTCGCCACTTCATGGGCTACTCTTTCCGATTAGCAGCAAGGGATCTTTTATATGTACCATACCACGGCCTTTGATATGCCAGTCGTGGTACACTGGCTGGAACGAAAATTACCTTAATGGGCCCACCGACGGGGATCGATCCAAGACCGACCGCGCATCAAGCGAGCGCTTTACCGCTGGGCTACGTCCTGCACCCCCCCCCCCCCCCCAACTGTGCTGGGATGTCGTTAAATATTCATTCATTCACCCATTCGTTCATTCCAGTATATGATGCTAAATATAAGACGGATGATGCATGTGCTAGGCGAGGAGCGGTGGTTTGAACGCGATAATTCAACACGTCTGTCCATAAACGGTGATCGATCCTAGGGCCCATCACCCCTAGGGCAAGCGCTCCACAACTAAGCTTCACCACGCTAAAATTTAAGACGTAAAATATTTGCTAACTGCCCACAACAAAATCCATGATCCATTAAACCGAAACTGTATCCCAAGCGTTTACAGCCTGTAAACTGTGTACACCTATACCCATTACACGATACGCTGCGATCGAACGCCAGTCAATGCGCAATCAATTATCTCCCTTGTATTAAATAACCACGTCTGATACTGTTTCCAGATTTAGATTGTGCACGCATTGATGACCCGAGGGACTGAAGCTGTCCCTCTGGCGGGCGAAAATTGGTCACATGCGGCTGGGTCTGTTGCCATTCTGGGCTTGGCCAGTCTTCACAATAGACTGTTCCCAGCAAGAAATCTCATTAGTAGTTTAAAAAACCCACTGACAGTTGGCTAATCCGTTTCAAGGTGCCTGAGGGTCCGTTCGTATTAATTCGACGTGTGTAATACACACGGTTTTGGGGGTTTTCTCTCTCCAGGATTCCTAATGAAACCTAAACATTTTCTTTCCCTTTTCTTTTAAAATCGTTTTTCTCAATTCGGTTGTTAGTCATTATGACTGGGTACTCGTATTGTGATCCATTAGCATTTTGCTTTTAACATCGCCTGAATAAATTTGGGCAGTGATTCCAAATGACTAGTAAGAGGTAGCCATGTTTGTTTCTTTGTTCTTGTTCCGGTGTCATACATTCGTTCATGCTTACGTTCTTCCACGCTTACGTTCGTTCGTTCGTTCATTCATTCGTTCTTTCGTTCGTTTGTTCCCTCGTCCGTTCGTTCATTCATTCATCCTGCAAATGGTTTCTTCACTGTGGAAAAACGCATTAGGTTGATAGGAGGTGCTGTGAAAACAAAGTATTTTGGGGGCAATTTCACAACAGTATTACACAATTACATAACAGTATATTTATTCATTATTAAAGAAAGAACTCTTTGGCACTAGCACATATTTGATCAACCCTTAAGCTGGAAGTATCACATCAAGGAACATACATTGTGTAATTAATATTTTAAGACAATTCCTTGATCAAAACTGTCTATATATTTGCTACAATCCATTTATCTTCACTAACATTAACTAGTTAATGTTCAACAATATGGGTGCAGTATCCCAAAATAACCCTAGACAAATTACAAAAATAAATTCACAACCAAGCGGTAAGACTAATTATTTATATTGTCAAAGGTATGTCTGCTACAGAAATTCTTAATGAGCTAAAATAGTTAAATATAAAAATTATGATAAACATTCACGACAGTATTATAATGTACACCCCCTAAAAACAACAACAAAAAACAACAGCAACAAACAAACAAAAAACAAAAACAAAAACAAAAACAAATAAACAAAAAACTAAACTAGAAAACTTCAAACAAGAACCCCCCCCCAAAAAAAAATAACAATAACAAAAAACAACAACACAAAAACAAACAAACAACAACAACAAAATAACAACACCAAAAACCCACGCTTATCTGCACAATTCATAAACGTTTCTCCAATCATTCTGCTCACATATAAATCCACAACAAAAGACCATCATCCCAAACATGTTTTGTACATATCCAATCCGAGACAGAATGTTTTTTTATTGAAGACGTTTTGTACTTGCAGGAGCATACTTGTGGAATTTGCTCAATAGTAATATCAAAAATGAACCACTTGTTGCCTTCTTGAAACAAAAATACATACAATCATATGCCAAAGAGTCACAAGGTTAGTTTATAACCCAATGTAACATTTAGCTACCATTAATGCTGTTTAACTTAGAACATACTATTTGACTGATCACCCCAGTTTGTATATCATATTAAGTATGTCTGATGTCTTGCATGCATGTATTATAATTAGGGTTAGGGAGAATAGTGCTTTTGAATGTATGTTTTTGATTGAAAACATATTTCATTGCATATAATATAACACACACAGAGAGAGAGAGAGAGAGAGAGAGAGAGAGAGAGAGAGAGAGAGAGAGAGAGAGAGAGAGAGAGAGAGAGAGAGAGAGAGAGAGAGAGAGAGACGTGTGTGTGTATATATATATATATATATATATATATATATATATATATATATATATAACAAAATTACATTTTGAAAAAATATAATAATAAAACTACTACCAACAGTTCAGTTATTTAATAATTACATGTTTCGGCATATTGCCTTTTTCAAATTAACAATAAGATGACGTAACGTCATCCTGACGTCATTCTCATCCTGACGTCATTGAGACAAACAGATTATTTTTTATACACTCATTTCCATTATTGTAATATTGTTTTATCAATTTGTACAGGATCTGCGTAGATACAACAGTAGTCTAAAAACAGCAGGTTAATGCATTGAAAAGTAGCCGTCAAAACAGACATTAGACCACTAACTGAACGTATTGAAATTTTAAAGAACAATGTCACATTTTAAATAGAAAAAGGTAATAATAAGTGTATAAATGCATTTTATAGCAATTTGTTAAATTACTATAAAGACAAGATTATTTAATTAATTATGGAACATGGAAACACAAAGTAATGTCACTGTACTACATTGGATATTTATAACGTTACTGAATGCCTAAGATGTTTACATGAAATATAACGTTATCATTAAGGCCATGTGGCGTTTTGGTTCTCAGTTCGTGTATCCAAAAAGTTTCTCTAACTAGTCGATGATGTTCATCACTGCTAAATACTTGTTCAATAGGCATAAAAGAAAAGTTAGATATGGAATGATAATTCGTATTAAAGTGGGTATTAACCAACGTAGATTTGCTAGGATATAAATTGATGTCGCTACGATGTCCATTCATACGTAAAGACATCTTACCCCCTGTTTGTCCTACATATTGCATACTACATTTTGTGCAAGTGATAAGATAAATTACGTTTGAAGAACAGCATGTCATAGTATGTTTTATGGGATAAACGCGTCCAGTTTGACTGCTTTCAAAGTGCGTTTTTTCTTCAAGGAATTTGTCATTTTTACATTTACTTTTACCACATTTTAATGCAGAGTGCTTTTTATTATCATCATTAGATTGTAGTTTAGAATGAACAAGCATGTCTTTAAGATTATGTGGTCTTTTAAAAGCAACAATTGGTTTACTTTGTGCTAGTATGTTGAGTTTACTTGACTGTTCGAGAATTCCCCAATATCTGTGTAATATATGGCCAATATTTGGTAGGCATGGGTTGTATGTTACGACAAAAGGTATCATTGTTTTTTGTTCAGACGTAGATGCAGGAGATTCGATATGTTTTTCTTTGGGTCCAATTGATGTTTTTTTCTATAGCATTATTTACAATGGCAGGAGGGTAAAGTCTATTCAAGAAGTGTTTTTTCAAACTATTTAGTTCAGTTTCTAACGTGTCACTGTTTGAAATGATTCTGGTGTACCTTTTAGCTTGACTGAAAGGAATTCCTTTTTTACATGCCTTGGGGTGAGCTGATTTGAAATGTAAATATTGGTGTGTGTTTGTTACTTTTGTGTGAACAGTTGATGAAAAAGACCCACTATCTGTTTTAATGACATCGACATCTAAAAATGTAACTTTATTCCTTGAATATGTGTATGTAAATTGAATGGTAGGGTGCTGTTGATTGGCAGATTCAATGAATTTATTAAGATCTTGTTCAGAATGGTCCCAAATAAAAAATATGTCATCTATATATCTAAGCCAAAGTAGCGGCGATCTAACACATTTGCTCAGCAGAACTTTTTCAAAACAACCCATAAATAAATTAGCATAACTTGGGGCCATTCTTGTACCCATTGCAGTGCCTTGCATTTGGATAAAGTTTTCACCATTAAATTGAAAATTATTTGATTCTAATATTGTTGCAACTAGTTTACTAATTGTTTTAATGGGTATGTTGGAGTTGTAATTATCACCAGTTAGAGTTCTTTCTATTGCTTCAATCCCTTCGTTGTGAGGAATGTTTGTATATAAAGATGAAACGTCCATAGTTAGAGGAATGATTCTTTGGATACATTTGGTGTATTACGCAATTTTGTAAGAAAGTCCGATGTGTCACGTACATATGAGTCTAATTTTTCGACGTGTGGCTTCAGAATGTCATCTATGAGACACGAAATACGTTCTGTTGGTGAATTACATCCGGATATGATTGGGCGTCCTGGATATCCAAGAGGGAGGTCTTTATTAACAGTTTTGTGTACTTTAGGTAAAATGTAGAACTGTGGAGTCTGACGTTCCTCGTGTTTTAAACATTTAAATACATCCTCTGTAATTTCTTGATTATTGCGCATTTGATGTATTATTTTGTTAACAGTTTTTATATGAGCCTCAGTTAAGTCTGTTTCTGTTTTTTTTGTAAAATCGCTTGTCTGACAGCTGTCTCTTGACTTCTGCAATATAACTGTCTTTGTTCATAATTACAATGGTAGAACTTTTGTCGGCTTTTTTTTATGACTATTGAGTCATCCATTATTAGTTTCCTTAGAGCCTTCCTTTCACTTTTTGATATATTTCCAAAATGTTTCTTTTTGTTATTTTCTTTCAATATGCTTTGTGTTATAATGTGTATGAAGATGTCAAGACATTGGTCTCTTCCGGGAGGTGGTGTCCAACTTGAATGTGGCCTAAACTTGGAAAATAATAGTTTGTATTTGTCATTATTAGCATCATCATCATTAGTAATATGTGTTTTTTTGCCAAAATATTCTATTAACCGTAAACGTCTACAGAATTTGAATATATCACCCGCTAAAATATTTTGGTTAGCGGGTTTTGGAGTTGGACAAAATGACAATCCTTTTCCTAAAAGTTTGTACTCTATATCGTTTAGTTTTTTGTTGGAAATGTTAATTATGTTCTTCTTTGCCATTTTGATTTCGTCATGTTTGCGTTTAATACGTTTCCATTTCGCCCGGTTTTTGGTGGAGATAAATCTGCGATTTCTACTAACCTTGTTTGTTTGATTAGGGTTTTGTTTATGTGTGCTACTATCTCGTCCTTCGTCTGCATCCGATTTATCGGTTTCAGATTGTTGTTTCTTTTTCTGGGAAGAACTGTTTTCCACTCCGACCCATTTTGTTCGTTTTTTTTAACATTGTGTGATGTTTTAACATTCCTATTTTTGTTGTTTGTTGCCTTCTCCTTCTCTTTAGATTGCAGCTTTGCTGGTGTGCCATTTTTGTTAGTTAAGCAATTACGTTCTGGTACATTTCTTTTGACGATTTGCGAATACAGCAATGGCGTTCCAGAGTTAGCATCAGTAGGTTTCTGGGGAAAACCACTTTTATTCTTCAATATGTGTGTTTGATCGACTTGGGTTTTTTGTTTTTTGTTATCCTCGTTATTTGTTGATGTCTTTCCATCATCTTTGCTTTTTGGTTGTTTGGATAACATGCCTGTAAACTTCTTTTCTTTACGTGAAATCAGTTTGTTCCTTTCATGTTGTACTTTGTATTTTATGTTATTGTCAATCATGAACATTGTTTTCTTGTCGTTGTTTAAATCTTTTAAGATTGTTTCATGGAGCATGGTTATGTCTTTTTCAAGCGTTTGTACACGTAGGCAATGATATTGTGCGATTGTTTTGATAATTGTTAATGACGCTTCTTCCAAAGTTTTCTCAATTGCTTGGACAAATCTTGAAGATTGTTCGTTAATGTGTAAACTTGATGGTAATTTTACTTTTAAGCCTTTCGGAATAATGGAAGCTTCAATATATTTATCAAGGTACTCACTGTGGAGGTGATGTTTTAGCTGCTTATTGACTAATTGTAATAGTTCCTGTTCCGTATTGAAAGTATTTCTGTTTGTCATGGTATAAATAAGAAAAATAACCTGTAGAACTGGATCTGAAGATACGATTATGGTAGTAATTAGTCTTCTAATGAAGTCGAATTATAACAAAATTACATTTTGAAAAAATATAATAATAAAACTACTACCAACAGTTCAGTTATTTAATAATTACATGTTTCGGCATATTGCCTTTTTCAAATTAACAATAAGATGACGTAACGTCATCCTGACGTCATTCTCATCCTGACGTCATTGATTATTTTTTATACACTCATTTCCATTATTGTAATATTGTTTTATCAATTTGTACAGGATCTGCGTAGATACAACAGTAGTCTAAAAACAGCAGGTTAATGCATTGAAAAGTAGCCGTCAAAACAGACATTAGACCACTAACTGAACGTATATGTGTGTGTGTGTGTGTGTGTGTGTGTGTGTGTGTGTGTGTGTGTGTGTGTGTGTGTGTGTGTGTGTGTGTGTGCATACACACACACACACACAATGTGTTAACTGTTTGAGTAGGCCATACGGGAGACCACTCTATTTGTATGTATCACCTTCTTTAAATAACAAAACAAATATTATTAAAATAGGGAATAGGGAATAACTGGTTACTGTCTTAAGATATCGGCTTTAACTTGCGAAGGTTAGAATGGCGAATGCCACGAGGCTCTGCTGAGCTCAGCTGCATTCGCCATTCGACCTGAGCAGGATAAAGCCGATATCTTAAGACAGTTACCAGTTATTTCTTTTATCCTGCAATCCTACGGGAATCATCGAAAAATCATTATCTATTCCATGTTTATATACGCAAATCAAGGATCACCAACTTAGCAAGGCTTTTGACGTCATACAAGATACATGACGTCATTCTTTGTTCGACGCTAGCCACATTCTGCAACATTCAAAAAGCGTTTCTAAGCACTAATTTATAAATAAATATACAAGATTTTTTTTTTTATTGTTATGGCAAAACTAAAGTTATTTGTATTTAATGTACTTAAACACATGATTTAAGGAGTATGTTTATTGAAAACATAGTCTAAAATTAGAGTCGGGCTTATGTCACGTGATCTATATTTTTGGTCACTGACCGAAAATATAGAGATTTATCTAGTATTCATATATTGCCAATGTATACAGTGATTGCGGGATAAATGTTGTTATTATTATTATCATTATTATTATTATTATTATTATTATTCACTAATTCGTTCGTGAACGTACGGTTTCCATCACTCATCAACATAAAAATCGTATTCGAAATAAAACAATTTATGAAATAGTCTTTATACGTACGGGACTACTTTAATCCTAGTTATGATCTGAGCCCCGTTGCACGAAGCAATATTAGCACTACTATTAGTAGGCCTGGGCTAATAAATACTTGTTCTACTTTAAATAAATATGCCTGGTCATGTACATGACCATTTTGGTCACTGAACAAGAATGCGGTGGAATATTTTGTCTGCAATCAATTTTTATATCCGGAACTTTAATTTATTCAAAATGGCGGCAACATTTCATCTCGTTTTGTGTATTTTGTAGCTTTTACATCCTACACCTCATGTAATACATCTATATATGGGGTTTCTGAGTCACAGAACACGAAAACGACACTTTCAAATATCATAGACTTCATGTAGAGGTCTTTCATCCCTTTTTGCATTAACAATATCACTTTTCCTACAGGATATCATGGAATTTCACTGTTTTGTTTGCAGTTTGAGTGAGCAATTTGTAAATGGGTCAAGTCTTCACCATATTTAATACCAAAAACATGAGTCTATATCTTTATTGTTGAAAAAGCGATGGCATAAATGTTTGCAGCCATCCTGTTATGTCTGCACAACCGGCTCACGGATACCAACCAGAAGGAAAACAGTTACACGGGTGCCTATCTTGTAAGTAGCAGGCGTTCTGTATATTATGTACCAGAAAAAAGGCTTCAAGTAACTAGAAGACAGTGCAAATTAAATTGTTGGTAAAAATATTGCATTTCTTGGTTAAATACAGATTTACCCCCATTTCGGAATACCGCAGAAAATTATACGGAGGGGGAGGGCGGGGGGGGGGGGGGGGGTACAAATTCAATGGCTGACCATTAATTTATTCAATATGTCAACATGGGCAGCAGATGAAGTAATTATGACTGTAAATTATGAAGACGTCTACTTGTAGGCTAAAACGGCCATGGACAATACAATGCAACAGTACACCTTCCATCCTTGAACTTTAAGTTCCGTTAACTGGCAACCGAAGAAAATAGCATAACAGAAGCAGCAACAGCAAGAAAAGGACAAAGTAATGAGAGATATTAATTCAGCCACAGAGGTTCAGTTTCGAGATTTAACTAACAACCCAATCAGTGAGTTTATGAAGGAGTCTTTTGTACTGTGAATATACATTATGTCTATGTTGAAGGAGTGGCTGGTGCCAAAGTCAGGGTGGAAGATGGTCATTCAAACTGTCGGCCTAGACCAGATTCATTTGTGAACTCGGTGATAAGGTTTAGTAAATCATGTAGCTTCTTGGTATAATTCATTTCCCTGTTTTCTTTGTCCAATTCATGGCGTTTGTGTATTTCTTTCCTACACAAGGTATACATAATGCATTTTATTGTATAACATTTAGTGAAATATCTTAAAATATCAGTGACGATAACACATTTTAGAGTGAAAATTTCACTATTTCACTCTAGAATGTGTTATCGTCAGTATAGAAAATGTTATCTTCACTGTAAGAAAGCCGGCATTAATTTGCTGCTGGCATTTTAAAAATAACGATAAAGTGCCAAAAGTTATATAATAAATAGAAAATTTCATGTTTTTTGTCAAATATGATTTATATCTCATCGATGAGATATAAATCATATTTGACAAAAAAACCCAAAACAAAACAACATGAAACATCCTCTATCCATTACATACACGTGAGAGATAACGGAGTTTAATAACAAAACCGTACGTCAACATTGTGTGATACCGTTTGCCGTAACAAAGCTGGGATATAAAAGCTCATGCGATTGGCCAACAGCACATTAAGGGAGAATGGAATCAACACAATGTGACGTAAGATTTTGTACTTTTTTTTGGTTTCAATTCAATTCTTTCTTTCAGCCTTGAACCAGAGATTCATCGGCATAAAACAACAGCATATACATTTCGAAAAGAATCTAATGCACGCAGGCATTAATGAACTGTTGGCAATATAGTAGCTAATAACAGAAGTAATTTTAGTTTTTGTTTTAAGGGAAGCGTTGTGAACAGAGCATCCACTGGACTGGAACTATGTTTACAGCAGGCATAACTCCCTTGGAAATGTATCCCCTATCCACTGAAAATATAAGTACCCAAAGATTATTTGGGAAATGCCTGTACCCCTATATCCAGCTCAGAGAAATATCATATATATTTGAACACAGGAAAATCAAGTATGGGAATTTTGTCGTCTTTTACATACATTATGAAGAAAATTACCCAGTCGCCGTAAGTTATTTTTATTAGAGGAATTAAATAATGAAACCAACTTAAACATGGATGGATGGACCCAATAATACTTGTTTATATATAAAAGTCTTAGGTCATCAAAGAAAGGGCAACTTAAGATAACATGGAACTCGTCTTCAATTTTGTTCATATCACAGAAAATACATAATCTATCGCTACGCTGAGTGTTGTTGTAACGCCCAACCTCAATGGCCAAGTTATGTGAAGATAACCTAAACTTAGTAATATTTCTTTTGTATACTGTAGAGAAGGGTATAGTCCATTCTCGTTAACAAGATATTTGTAGAAATATGAACATTTAGTGGAATCTTGTAATTGAGATGAAAGTTCCTGCTGCCGCCGATCCATAATTCTTTGCCATATAGACTGCAAACAGAGCTTTACATTAATTATTGAATCTTGATGAAGCCATAGCTCCAAATGTCCCAAGGAACACATCAAGTGTTTTACGTAAGCAGCCCAGTTATCTTTGATAATAAAGTTATCACATTTGAATCTTAATTCTGTGAATGCAGTATGCGATATACAGTTTTTGGTTTGCAAGAGTTTAAGCCAATATTTCAACATTCGATATTTTCGAATATACATTAATGGATATTGTCCTAATTCAAAATATATCATGATATTTGGAGTCGAATTTTTAACTTTCAAAACATCTTTACAAAATTCTAAGTAACTTTTCTATGGAAAATGCCATATGAGACCCCCAACTTTCGCAGCAATATAGAATAACAGTCTTAATGTACATTTCAAACAAACTAAGGGAAGTATTAATGTTGAGCATTAGATGCCTAGTGTTTCTCTTAAGAGCGTATAAAGCTTTACGACCTTGATCTGTGAGTACACTAATAGCGTGAGAAATTTTATTATTATAATTCAAGTAAATATACAAAAATAACAAAATTGATGGAAGGTGTCAATCTTAATACCATTATAGTACCATTTTCACATTCTTTCAGATGACCTCCTTTCCTAAATAACACAATTTTTGTTTTTCTTTTATTGAGACACAATTTCCACTTCTTATTGTATGAACTTAGAGCATTTAACAGTTTGGAGCCCTTCGACACGTTTTGAAAATATTACTATATCATCAGCATATAAAAGCAAAAATAAACTTAATTCTCTCAGCTCAAAATCTGGACACGAATTTAAAATGAAATAATTTTAATAATAATAATAAAATAATACAATATCGGCGACAAAATTTCTCCCTGCAGCAGGCCGACCTCATTCTTGAAGAAGTCTATCAACTTCCCATTTAACATTACACAAGATCTAACACTTTTATACATGCTCTGGGTTACCTTTAGGAGTTGTCCCCTAATGCCAGTCCTAGAAAGCTTAAACCAGAGAAAGCAGTGCAGTTCAGCCAGACCGAGCAGAAAAACATCCGGCAATCTGGTTTATGCGCTTCATGTTAAAAAGAATGACCATTTCGGAAACGAGTCAAAATAGCTCATAATCGTAAGCGAAACACGACTGGCTGAACTTAGGACTGATTTTACTCTCAGTAATACGAAATAGTTTTAAAAGCTTTCGCTCGCTAAATACCATTTTCTAATGTACTCTTTCATAAAAATGGTATTAAACTGAAAGTCGTGTAGTAATCTCTGTATATTACTAAAGGCAGTTTTTGAAATCTCATTTTTAGATTCTAACTCTTTTTTTCTGGTAACTATTTCTGGTTCGGATATTGTACGCATTATCAATCAGTCATTGACATGTTACAACATTTTGTTGACTTTGGCTTTTAACTATTCTCTGAAGTCTTAATTTTTCTGATTTTTTTTTTTTAACCGTCGTGGTTAAGCCATCGGGCTACAGGCTGGTAGGTACAGGGTTCGCAGCCTGGTGTCGGCTCCAAACCAGAGCAAGTTCTTATGGGCTCAGTGGGTGGGTGTAAGGCCACTACATCCTCTTCTTTCTCACTAACCACTAACAACTAACCCACTGTCCTGGACAGACAGTTCAGATAGCTGGCGTGTGTGCCCAGGACAGCGTGCTTGAACCCTAATTGGATATAAGCACGAAAAATAAGTTGAAGTGAATGAAAGTGTTTTATAGTCAACCAATATTTGTTTAGCCACTGATCTTTCTGTCTTGTGGTAGACATTTCTAGTATCCAATCCAATACAAACTTCCTTTCTAATTGCGTGAAGCATTTTTCTGGTGCAATGCATACAGAAAGCATCCTGCTGATTAGGCAGCGACAATTTTTTAATGTATTTGTAAACCTGTGGATAGTCCTCAGGGTCAGCAGATAGGTTATTTGTGTTGTTTTGTCTACACTATGCAGATAAAACAAGATGATTCATAGGACTAAGTGTGCTCGCAAACTACTGAAAAAACATCGAGTAAAATACTGTATTCTTATTGCATAACTGTACAAAGAGACTCTGTATGAAGTCTAAGCTACTTGTAAGTGCCATATTCATGTTTTACAACTCCCAAAACCTATATATTGATATATTACACGGATTATTTGCTCTAAAACATTTTAATTAATGGCAAATGACAGTATTTGGCCGCATTTTGAATAAAATACAGTTCCGGTTATAAAACGTGGCTGTAGACAAAAAAATTCCACCGGATTCGTGTTCAGTGACCCAAATGGCCATATAAAATGCTAGGCATAAATATTCGACATCGATTTGCCCAAGCCTAGAGGTACTACTATCGTCGTAAATACCTACCATCGCGACCTTAACTTTTTTCTACGATCGCCAGCCCGTTCCACAACTCGGCGTAGCTTACTATCGTTTTAAATTTTGGTGAAAATTTACATTTTGTATGAGGCAGGTGTAAGCCATTAACGTAAATGTCAAATGGCAGTTAGATGATGATTTGATCACTTTCTAAGAAGGATACTAACTTTTTGTGTAAAATGGTTCTAATATATAACACATTCCTTTTATGAAATTAGGTGTTCGATGAAAAACAGTCTAGACCGTCACACAAAAGTACTGGAGAAAACTCTCATTTCTTATGCATTCGGCAATTATCGCTTAGCAAATAAACTGACAAAGTCACTTAACGGATGTCCGATACCAGTTAATACATCCAAGATGCTCCAAAACGCCGGAAACTAATTTATTATTTAACTAATTCACACTTCTTCGCAAAGAAGATTTTAATCATTAAAGTGGCACTTACGACTACCGTAAGGTTGCTTTGTGGGACGGCTGTAAAGTTTACGGTGCCAGTTGTAAAACTCACCTTAAGTCACTACAATTAACATTAGCTACAGTTCACTCGTGGAACGGCTGTAAAGGTTACGGTGCCAGTTGTAAAACTCACCTTAAGTCACTACAGTTAACATTAGCTACAATTCACTCGTGGAACGGCTGTAAAGTTTACGGTGCCAGTTGTAAAACTCACCTTAAGTCACTACAGTTAA
>NC_054709.1:19341470-19364139 GCF_016097555.1 Gigantopelta aegis
CAACCTGGAATGTCAGACTGTGACCCTGACTAGAAATAGCCCAAAGAGTCCACCGACGGGAATCGATCCTAGATCTATCGCGCATTACGCTAGCGCTTTACCACTGATATTCGCTACGGTATGAAGACCAGCGAAGAAACAAAACTAGAACGGTGAATAATCTGGAACGTAAGATTGCGACCTCAAAGGTCCACCGACGGGGATCGACCCTAGATCTATCGCGCATTTGAACAGCGCTTCGCCACTGTGCTACTGTACGCTATGGCGATCTGTGCGCAACCGAAACTAGAGAGTGTATACTACCATATCAAATCCCATAGACGAAACTAGTAACATATGTGGCTAAAACTCCTACCTGCAGCGTATCAATGATATAAACACCTCGGATATAAATACTACCACCCCTCACCCAAATTAGAAACAAAACTTGGGGGTCAAGCTGCTCATTTCAGAGATAACCGGTAGCATATATGACTTTTGTTTACAGCTATTTCAAACACAGGGCTAATTGACACATTAGTACTAGATGAACTACAAATGCATACATTTTTTGTCCAGATAAACCTATTTGTTTTATAACCAACACACTCACATTGATCATCAATCGCAGGACTTGTGGTGTTAACTTCTCTATCAAAAGTTGGGAGCACCTCGGACTTTGACCCAGCCGGAAATTATTTGGTTCAGTACTACCTAGGAACGATATTTTAAATAAATTAGGACTGGGAAATTATTGGTTAAACCAGACAGTCTCAAATAAGAACTCATTTATTAGGAAGTTAGTTACTGAACGTTTAAAAGATCAATTCAGACAAACCTGGAATGAACACTTATCCCAAATGTATTACTTATAGAATATTTAAATCAGCAAATGCTTGTAAAAATTACCTTCTTTTCTTACCTGAAAAAAAACCCCGCATTATTTACAGTCGATTCAGAACCAGCAACCACTATCTTCCAATTGAAAGTGGCAGATTGCAAAATATTGAACAAAAAAATAGAATTTGACCTCTTTGCAAAATTACAGTTGGTGATGAATTTCATTATCTATTTCAATGTCCACAATTTACTTACGAAATATCCACCTATCTAAATAAATATTACCTCAACAGACCAAACACTTTTAAATTACACAAGCTCTTTAACACAAAACAATTATCTATTATAAAGAAACTATGTACGTTTCTTAAAAGAACATTCCTGAGTTTGCTGCATTTTTTAAGATGTTATCGACTAACAGAGACTTTTTAACGATTGTAATTACATATCAAATATATTTGATATTCTGATCGTTCTAATAGTTGTACTAGGTTAAATTTCATTTTATTTCCTAATTTAAAAAAAAAAATTCGTACGTACGAAATTCTAAACAAGAAAATATATTTAATATATAAGTTTCATCGTAGAAATATTTTATTAGTCGGAAACATCTTACAATGCAGCAAACTCGGGAATGTCCCTTTAATGTCATTAATAGTGTATTAAAAGACACACCTTTGTCATATATTTATTCAACTAATATATTTTAGCTTTTGTGTATGATATATATATATATATATATATATATATATATATATATATTATATATATATATATGATATATATATATATATATATATATATATATATATGATATATATATATATATATATGCGCATACCACACATCACCTATAGACCTGCATAGTGACGTAACCTCGACGTCACAGAGTCCATTACGTCATCAGCTTTCCGTTGACGTGTGTAATTAAATCTACATCTGATGAGTGAGAGCAATTCAACTCTCTCACGAAACAAGCCTGTCATGTAGAGATAAACATACACTTTTAACTATATATATATATATATATATATATATATATAATATATATATATATATATATATATATGTGTGTGTGTGTGTGTGTGTGTGTGTGTGTGTGTGTGTGTGTGTGTGTGTGTGTGTGTGTGTGTGTGTGTGTGCTTGTAAATGCCTCAGTGTCACACCGTTCTGTTCTATTCTGTTGCTGGAATACTGGAAAGGTGAACAGCCTGGAATGTCAGGCCGGATAAACATTTAACATCAGTTTCATGACCCGAACACTTTAGCACGCATGTTTTATTATAGCTGTTTCTCATTATCAAGTCGCGATCACATCCGTGGCTGAGAAAAAAAATCAAGTCAGTAACCTGTTTGCAGAAAAAACAACAAGCAAAATGAAATATTAGTAGGTGATTATTGATGGCAAACGCTAGTGCTTTAGAAGGAAAACAATAAAAGCCGTTTGTCTACAGAGGCTAATCTAGACTTTTTGTTGGAGATTGGATATCATAATGCAATGCTAAAATTTAAAGTCTGTTTGGTTTAACAACACCAGTAGAGCATATTGATTTATTAATCATCGGCTATTGGATATCAAATATTTAGTAATTTTGACATACAGTCTTAGAGAGGAAACCCGCCCCAGATAGCCATAGCGTAGAGTAGCGCAGTAGCAAAGGACTCGTCAAATGCGCGATCGATATAAGATCGATCCCCGTCGGTGGAACTTTTGAGGTCGCAATCTGACATTCTAGGTTGTTTTCCGTTCTAGTTTCGTTTCTTCACTGGTCTCTATAGCGTAGCCCAGGGGTAAAGCGCTCGAGTAATGCGCGATATATTTAGGAACGATCACGATCGGTGGACCATTTGGACTATTACTAGTCTCGGTCGCTGTCTGATATTCCAGGCTGTCCACTTTTCTAGTTTCTGTTGCTCACAGATCGCCATAGTTTTGTTGTATTAATAATAGGCTATTGGGTGTTAAACATTTGTTAAGTTTGACATATAGTCTTACCATTTTTACATTAGTAGCATGGGATATGTTATATGCACCACCCCATAGACAAGATAGCACTTACCACGGCCTTTCATATACCAGTCTTGGTGCACTAGCTGGAACGAAAATAGCCCAGTGGGTCTACCGAGGGGATTGGAAATTATCTAATTGGGTTTTCCACGTCCCATCCAGTGCCATCATGTCTGTGAAAAGGTGCTTATAAAACACCCCTTCCTACTAATGGAAAAACAATGTAGCTGAGGTTATGTATCCTTGCATAATTGTACTTTATTATTTTACATTGGCTTAAAGGACGACTGTAAGGTAGTGATACCGAGGCCCCCAACCCTAACACTACCATAGGTTAATAAACTAAACAAAATAAATGTAGCGGGTTTCCTCTCTAAGACTCCCTGTCGAAATTACCAAATATTTGGCATCCAATAGGCGAAGATATATTAATCATTGTGGTCGTTTGGTGTCGCTAAACATATGTCCTTTGGCCGTCCTCTCATCTGTACAAGACTGGATGATACCAGATGATGATGAAAGTGTATGACCATTCGGTCGTTGCCATCGGTATGTATTAAATAGGTTTTCCCAAGACGTACGATTACTAAGCTGCTCTCAGACCAAATGTCCATTGATCAAGTAGGGTATTTGCGAATGTTAAAAAAAAACACGGATGTGCGATGGTACATTAATCTCTGGGATTCTGAAGATCCTTGATTTGTTTACAGAAATATATAATCCACCACTCTGGTACTGATGAATTTTACTATTTCTGTATCGTTTGTTTTCTATTAGTCGGGGGGGGGGGGGGGGGGGGGGGGGGGGGGGGTGGGGGGGGGGGGGGGGGGGGGGGGGGGGGTGTCTCTCTCTCTCTCTTTGGGGCGGGACGTAGTCCAGTGGTAAAGCGCTCGCTTGATGCGAGGTCGGTTTGGGATCGATCCCCGTCGATGGGCTCATTGGTCTATTTCTCGTTCCAGCCAGTGCACTACGACTGATATATCAAAGGTGGTGGTATGTGCTATCCTGTCTGTGGGAAAGTGCATATAAATATCCCTTTTCGCATTAGAACTTTTTTTTAGTCGGTTTCCTCTGATTACTATATGTCAACATTACTAAATGCGTGACATCCAATAGCCGATGACATATGAATCAATGTGCTCTAGTGGTGTCGTTAAACAAACCAAGCTTTACTTTCTCTCTTTTTTTGTGTGTATCTCTCACTATCGCTCACTATATGTCAAAATTACTTAAAGAGACGATGATTAATAAATCAATGTGCTCTGGTGGTTTCTCTCTGGTCTTTCTCTCTCTCTCTCTGTCTCTGTCTCTCTCTATCTATGTGTCTGTCTGTCTCTCTGTATATGTATCTGTCTGTCTGTCTGTCTGTCTGTCTGTGTCCGTTTCTGTCTCTCTGTCTCTGTCTCTCTCTCTCTCCCCTCTATCGGTCAGAGAGAGAGAGAGAGAGAGAGAGAGAGAGAGAGAGAGAGAGAGAGAGAGAGAGAGAGAGAGAGAGAGAAATAGATAGAACCTCAAAACGATAAAGTAGCAAGGAATCTTTTATATGATATCTTCCATATAAAGGACAGAACGAACCACTGCATTTCATATTTCAGTCAGTGGATCACTGATTGGGTTGGGAAAAGTATACATACATGTATGGCTGGATGGATGGATGGACGAATGGATGGATGGATAAATGATTGGATGGGTGGATGGACATATTGATGGGCACATGCATCCATACATATACATCAATATGTAAGCTTGTATGTGAAGTTTGTGATTTTCTGAAGTGTCTTTAAATGAAATAACCAATACTATTATAAAATGGCTCTTGGACCCGAACTGTGACTACAGACTGTCTGCCTGTATCCGATTGAACCTAATCATGTACATGTCGCTCCCATCGCATGCTGATTACTTATAATTTCATTTACGAACAGCCAGCGGCGTTAGATAATGAAGACCAGCGTCACATTACTGCGCACTTCGGGATTGTCGAGTCTCATTTCCGGTGAGAATACAATGGTGTCGTAGCTAAATCAGGCAGGCCGCTGGTTCATAGTAAAGTTCAGCCTGCCCACTCAAAGCATTAGCATCATTGGAGGATCCAGAGGGGCTCACGTTCACCCTTCCTACTCAGAGCATTAGCAGCATTGGAGGATCCAGAGGGGGTCATGTTCACCCTGCCCACTCAGAGCATTACCATCATTGGAGGATCCAGAGGCGGTCATGTTCACCCTGCCCACTCAGATCATTAGCAGCATTGGAGGGTCCAGAGGGGATCACGTTCATCCTGCCCACTCAGAACATTAGCATCATTGGAGGATCCAGAGGGGGTCATGTTCACCCTGCCCACTCAGAGCATTAGCATCATTGGAGAATCCAGCGGGGATCACGTTCATCCTGCCCACTCAGAGCATTAGCAGCATTGGAGGATCCAGAAGGGCTCACGGGCATTTACCGTGTTCTGCCTTCACTTGAATGTGCCCTTTTTAATTACTTTCGTTTTAAGTTCATCATCCACAGTATAGGGCCTACAACGTTACATTTGTTTTCTTTCTGAAAACGCGTCCTTGTCCATCTGTATATCAACAAATTCCAGAAAATTATTTCATTTTAACTTAGTTTCGTGCTTATATCCAATTACGGTTCAAGCACGTTGTCATGGGCATACACGTCAGCTACCTGGGATGTTTGTCCAGTACAGCTGGTTAGTTGTTAATTGTTGGTGGGTCTTACACCTACCCGTTGAGTTGTTAAAACTCGCTCTGGGTGACAGCCGGTACCGGGCTGCGAACCCTGTCCCTACCAGCTTATGTCCGATGGCTTAACCACGACGCCACCGAGGTCGGGGTTTTTTTTCGGTTTAGCATACCCCTGAATCCCATACAAACCTCACACATTTTTGGAGCTCGGCTCTTTTGTCTTCGGTTGTGGCGCACTGGCTGGAAGGAGAAATAGCCCAATGGGCCCACCGACGAGGATCGATCCCAAACCAACAGCGCATCAAGCGAGCGCTTTACTACTGGGCTACGTCCCACCGCACTATTTCACATACATGTAGTAACCACTACTACACACACTATAGGAAGAAACACGATATCACCCCGTTTCAATAATGTTCTGGTTAAATACTATCAGTATTCTCCCTCACTGAATTCACCTTTTCCCCTATCAACATATCAATATAACGTCGAAAACCTTATATCCAACGAAATAAAGATACTAAAGCCTATCAGATTCTGAAGAAGTAATCTAGACCCAGTAACCGGCCTCGGTGGCGTCGTTGTTAGGCCATCGGTATACAGGCTGGTAGGTACTGAGTTCGGATCCCAGTCGAGGCATGGGATTTTTAATGCAGATGCCGACTCCAAACCCTAAGTGAGTGCTCCGCAAGGCTCAGTAGGTAGGTGTAAACCACTTGCACCGACCAGTGATCCATAACTGGTTCAACAAAGGCCATGGTTTGTGCTATCCTGGCTGTGGGAAGCGCAAATAAAAGATCCCGTGTTACCTGTCGTAAAAGAGTAGCCTATGTGGCGACAGCAGGTTTCCTGTAAAAACAGTGTCAGAATGACCACATATGTTTGACGTCCAATAGCCGATGTGAAGATAAAAAATCAATGAGCTCTAGTGGCGTCGTTAAATAAAACAAACTTTACCAGATCCAGTATTTCTGCTGCGGTCTTTGAGTATACGCAGTACATACATAATAAAATACTACACTTATTTCAGTTAGATACCATTCGTATACTATCGCCATTCTCAGAGCTTTTGTCCCATCTGTAAATACCATGCCAAGTGTCGTGCTATTCCATGCCATGTTTGCTAGTCTCGTGGTCTTATCGACATTTCTATACATCGAAATGCTACTCGTGTTTATCCTTATAAGTGCAAAACCATTCAAGTGGTTTCTGTTTCTGTTTGTTTTGTCTGTTTGATTTTTCTTTCTTTTATTATTTTCTTTGTTATTATTATTTTTTAATGCTTCTGTTGTTATTATTTTTATGTGTTTAATTTTTGTTCTATTAGTTTAAATTATATATTGTTTGGTTTTTGGTTTTGGTTTTCTGTTGCTGTTATGTTCGTTTTCGTGTTTTGTTTCGTTTTGTCTTTTGGGTGGTTGTTGTTTTTGTTTGTTTTTGTTTGTGGTGGGTTTTTTGGGGTTTTTTATTGTTGTTGTTGTGTGGTTATTTTATTTTTATTTATTATTATTATTTTTTTTATTTTTTTTATTATTATTAAAAAAAAATTGTTGGGGGGGGGGGGGTGCTGTTTCGGTTAACCTTTTGTGTGTTTGCTTGGTTTGTTTGTTTGTTTATTTGTTTGGTGTTGTTGTTGTTGTTTGTTGTTGTTTGTGTTTTGTTTTCCTGTTTTATTTTTGTTGGTGGATGTGTACTTCTCTCATTCCAATCACTGCACCCCGGCTGGTACACTGCAGTTGGCTAACACTTTAAGACTGAGCCTTTTAAGCCCTCTGTGGAATGGAGCGAGTACTGAGATGCGAACACAATTCACACAGTCCATCAAGGCGAATTAACCAACAAGACCGACGGCTTAACCACTAGACGAGTTAAAGTCACTGACATCAATGTTTAGTCCTGTTTAAAGTATAAAAATATGGCTTCTGCGGAGTTCCTCAAATCGTATTGATTAATGAAAACCACAGTGGAATTTGAGTCCTGGTTTAACAGGCATTTTCGTAATCAAGGTCATTTTCCGTTTTGTCGCTTTCTCCGTCTGGTAAACCGTGACAAAGCCCTGATGAACAGGATGTCCACAGAGGGACGGGACAATCAGTCGCTGGGGCAGAAGGTAACTCCATGAATCGATTTCAGAAGCCACATAAGAGTGAGAAATGAAGTGAACAATGAGAGGAAACTGATCTAATAATACCCCTCCATTAGCATTGGGAAATACAAATTGTCTTGAGTAAATAATAATCAAATACAAATAGATTTCAGGAGATTATATTACATTATATATATTGACTCTGACCCAGCATATGTCATCTTCTCCAGCTGCACTGTTTAATTTCGTTTTACTGGTAAATGTGTTTTTAAGTTTAAATATAAATTTAGCAAGTTTATGGTTTGTCGTTCATCGTGGTTGTATTTATTTTATTTGTATCATATGCTAAAATTCCCCACATCAAAACAGCTTCTTTTTTCCTTTCAGCAGTAGAATCGGTGACTTAAAGATTATTATAAATATTATATTCCCATTTTCGAATGCTATTAAAGTTAATAATAAGTACAAAGAGTTTTAATCTTGTCAAATATCGTCCCCCTGAGATTGCTAATGTATTATTTTGCGCTTCAGATGAAGTGACAGAAGCTATCAGAGAGACATTTATCATCTAAACTAGTTACGCACGTGTTGATTTCAAGGTGATCAAGTGGAAGGGAATTACACTCAAAGACACACACACACAAAGTCACACACGCACACACAAAATCACACTCGGACACAAACATACACACACATACGCAAACACACACGCACGCACGCACACACACACATAAACACACAAACACGCACGCACGCACACAAACACACAAAAACACACACACACACACACAAACACACACACACACACAAGTCAAACACACATACACACACACGCGCGCGCGCACAATGACACACACACACACACAGAGAGAGAGAGAGAGAGAGAGAGAGAGAGAGAGAGAGAGAGAGAGAGAGAGAGAGAGAGAGAGAGAGAACACACGCATGCACACCTACACTCACATTGAAACACACACAAACACACACACACACACATACACACATACACACACATACAAACACACACACACACACATACACACACACACATACACACACATACAAACACACACACACACATACACACACACACACATACACACACAAACACACACACACACACATACAGACACATACACACACACACACACACACGCACGCATACACAAAATCACACTCGGACACAAAACACACACACACAAACACACACGCACGCACACACACAAACACGCACGCAGACGCACGCACGCACACAAACACACACAAAAATACACTCACACACAAACACACACACACTCACACACACACACACACACACACACACATCTTGTAAGGCCAAAATTGTTTTATCCCGAGTGCCTGTGCGTTTATATCTTTGCATGTACGTGGCAAATCCGAAATACATGCAATATACATTGAATAGATATGCATACATCTATACATACTTGTAATATATACTGGTTAAACCCGACAAAATGCAATATATAGATATCAATACATTTATAGGTACTTTCCAGTGCCAGGTTTGCCCAAAACGTCATGTACGTTAAGGGCCGGCGACGACCACGTGGTGTGTAGGCTCAAAGTATATCATCGGTTAACTAAAAAATGTAGTTTTTTTAGAATGTTCCGGTGGCCGAAACTAAAACAAAGGTTTGCATTGATGATCGTAATAGTTTGCCAGCATTAAGCACCTAAGATGCAGCTGATTGGGTATTTCCTCATTCCAACCAGTGCACCACAACTGGACAAAGGTTGTGGTATGTGCTTTCCTGTCAGTGGGAAAAGATCCCTTGCTGCATTAGGAAAAATGTAGCGGGTTTCCTCTGATGACTACTAGTTAGAATTATCAAATGTTTGACATCCAATATCCGATGATTAATTAATCAATGTGCTCCAGTGGTGTCGATAAATAAAATAAAATTTAAGCAACTAAGACATGGGGTCGCTGTTTATATTCCATTAAGAAGGTAGCTGGTTTATGAGATTGCTTTGCTAAATGGGATACACGTATCCGCGAAACAAAATGTTTAGTGTGCATCGGTCCCTGTACATTACTGCATATAATCATACCAGTTCGTAACTTCTATTATAAATATCTGTGTAAAATTATAATTAAGTTGTTTTATGTTACAGTAGATCTTTGGTAACACTAGGGTTCGAACTAGCTGCCTGCAAAATGCGAAAATCAGTCCATTTTTTTAAAGACCTAGCAGGTTGAATAAATATCCACCTGCTAAAACCACAGGTACGCTCCAGAAACCAGCATTGAATACTACCAGGTAGGCTCTGACATGGAACCCACAAGGCAGAAGAAAAAGAGGCCGCCCAAAGAACACATGGCGAAGGGACCTCCAGGTGGACACCAAGAAGACAGGATACATCTGGAGGCAGCTTGAAACCAGAGCCCAGGACAGACAACTCTGGAAAACTGTAGTCAATGGTCTATGCCCCAGAAGGCACGACGACGGGGATAAGTAAGTTAGTAAAATCACAGGTAATTTTTCAAGAGTAGAATGTATGTACGATCGTCTCATCTTCTAGTTAGATGAGGCTGAACTCGTGATCCTCTTATGTTTCATTGTTATAACGTTGTAAACTACAACTCAAAGGTCCTAACTTTCCGCACACTGTCTCAAACCCTCTAGTCCACTTGTGCTGTTTTATTTCCAGTAAGTCATTTTTGTTTTCGTATCAACCCATATTTCTGTTGTCCCGTGTTAACAAAATAAAAACAGGCGATATTTACCTTTCTATTTGGAGCCCTGTAACACATCTGTAGGATATTTATATATTTCACTAATACATCCAATAGCCGGTGATAAATAAATAAATATGATCTAGTAGTATCGCTAAACAAAACACTCTTTAAACTATATTCAACATCGGGCTTTATGCCTGTTCTAAGATATTTTTAAATGATGATGATGAGGAGGAGGAGGATAATATAGTAGTTATTTTAAGTAGTAGTAGTAGTAGTAGTAGTAGTAGAGAAGTAGTGTAGTAGAAGTACTAGTAGTAGTAGTAGTAGTAGTAGATGTGGTAGTAGTAGTAGTAGTAGAATTAGTAGTAGTTGAAGTAGTAGTAGAAGTAGAAGTAGAAGTAGAAGTAGAAGTAGTAGTAGTAGTAGTAGTAGTAGTAGTAGTAGTAGTAGAAGTAGTAGTAGTAGTAGTAGTAGAAGTAGTAGTAGTAGTAGAAGTAGTAGTAGTAGACGTTGTAGTAGAAGTAGTAGGAAGAAGTAGCAGTAGTAGTAGTAGTTGTTGTTGTTGTTGTTGTTGTAGAAGTAGTAGAAGAAGTAGTAGTAGAAGTAGTAGTAGTAGTAGTAGTAGTAGTAGTAGTAGTAGTAGTAGTAGTAGTAGTAGTAGAAGTGGAAGTAGTAGTAGAAGTCGTAGTAGTAGTAGCAGTAGTAGTAGTAGTAGTAGTAGTAAAAATAGTAGTAGAAGTAGTAGTAGTAGTAGTAGTAGTAGTAGTAGTAGTAGTAGTAGTAGTAGTAGTAGTAGTAGAAATAGTAAGGTCAAAACTACATATTGCTTGTCTCTGGTTAACCTGCAAGTCGATTTTTGTGACGCACCATTACTTTAATATTGAATGCAAAGTCGAAGTCATAAACGTTACCATGGCTATATGGAAAAAAATGTGAAGAAAAACATTTACGGTATCTAGACAAATGGGCGAGAACTATGACCAATGAAGTGGGACCAAGAGAGATGGGGAGGACGTAAAACAAACCCTAAACAGACCAATATTTTATATGCAGTCCATGTTTTTCAAACCACCACCACAACAACAACAACTAAAAAACAAAAATAAAAAGCCACCACCAATCCACCACACACACAAGAACAAACATCATGATAGTATTGTATGTCCCCTACCGGGCTCGAAAATGGGTAAATTGTCACGAAAGTCGAACGTGATAAAGATATACACAAAAGTCCATCTCAGTATCTTGAGGCATTGCAAAAACAAAGTCCGTAAAACACATTTTCATATCTCCTAAGTTCAAGGGCCACAACTCTGTCACAAATGGGTAAATCGCCATACAAGTCAAACTTGATCTGTAACAGTGTTTGATATTGAGCTATACACAAAATTTATTTGAGCTAAGTATTTCAGGCATTCTAAAAAAAAATACATCCGGAAAACTTTATGTGGGACAGACGGACGGACAAACAGTCTTACAGAGAGACGGAAAGACAGACATACAGACAGACAAACAAATAGATGGACAGACAGACAGAAGGACGGTGACGAAAGTTCAATTCTGAAAGTTTAATCTGACCAGAGACGATTTTTTTTGTGTTTTTTTTTTTTTTTTTCGGGGGGGGGGGGGGTTGTTTGGTTTTTCTTGTTGCTTTGTTTTGTGGGTTTTTTTTTTTTTTTTGCGGGGGGGGGGGCTTAAAAGTTTGTTGGGTTTTTAAAATAAAAATGAAAATAATTCAAGGGAACTTTCAAGTTATTTTCGTGGTTAAATCCAATCAAGGTTCCATTACGCTGCCCTGGGCACACACCTCAGCTATCTGGGCTGTCTGTCCAAGACAGATGGTTAGTTGTTAGTGGTTAGTCAAGGGAACTAACTGTAGCATGTTGTATGTTGGTATGAGTTATTGTTTTTGACTGTATGTCTCGACATTCGAGATTGGTGAGAACGACCATATTTTAGATCTGATTGCGTAGAGCTTCGCCCGTCGGAATTAAGGCTGGTTGGCTCTAGGTTAGAACCCTGATACTGGCATCCACAGGCCTTTCCCCAGGATTTTTTTTACGGCGCTTACATTTTTAGCATCAGTATAACACAAATCAAGCCAATATAAGTGGGGTAGTGGGTTAAAAACAATTAAGTGTTTGCCTTCAATCCAGCTAATCATGCTCTTTTTTTTTTAAATTAACCCATCAATTCCCCACCCCTAACAATTTCATAATTTGTGCAATGTTGTTGCTGTTGATTTCAGCGTCGTGTTAAATGCTTGTTGTGATTTCTGTTTGTAAAATACCTAGTACAAAGGCTAAGAATGCCGACTTCATAGTATATTCCATTTATAAAAAAATAAAAATAAAAAATAAAAAAAAACCTTAATAAAATTAAAATTTACGGTCTTTTTTAAAATCCAGCTAACTTATTAAATGTCATCTCACAGTCTTACAAATATATATCTAACATTATCTCACAAATATGCTTATTGTAAACTAATTCAGTGTACGTTTAACTGCAATTTGTATAAATATTGCATGTTCATTTCCCGCGATCGCGATCTCTCGACCATAGGTACAAAATTAACAAAGAGAAAGGAAATAAATGAAACTGCCGTTAGGTGTTCATTGATGCAAACAACTATTGTTTTTCTACAAATTTACATAAAGATTTACTTCTGTGTAATCGTATTGTTCAATGTCCGCAACGGTGTCACGTGGGTGTCAGCTGACTCTGAAGCTTGACGTACATTCGCGTCGAGAGCTTTCCTCGGTTCAGCCAACGAACGTTCTTCCTAACGTTCGCGAACTATTTGATTGATGTCCGTCGTGTCCATTTTGGTTTAACGTGAAGCGCACAAACCAGTGTAGCGAACGTTTGGTTTTCGCTCGACCTGGCTGAACTCAGCTCTTGGGATAATCTACATGTCTTTCGGCCCTGAACTGGCATGTGTATTCAAATTGACATGCATTGTCGGTTTGTTTTTATTACTTTGGTTCAAAGACTTTACAAAGTTAAAATAACAAGTTACGGATCTTCCAGACATCGAATTACCGTCACATTGCTGCCATACATGTCGAATGCATGCGGTTAAAATTAATAACAGTGATTATTAAAATAAACAAAACATCATAACGCCTACGCTGTATTTTGGATTTTTTCGTTACCGGTCGCGAGATCGCCATTACGCTAATTAAATATTTGGTATTGTTATTATGTTTGAGCTGTCGGATAGATTATGTAACCGTTTGTTCACATCAGAAGATAAGAAAATGGTTTAGCCAAAATTTTAGCCAATTGCAGATTTTATTAGCCATTTTTTTAAAAATGATTTTTAATTAGCCAATGGCTAATTTGCAATCTAATTAAAATTAGCTCCACTATTACATGTGGATCTAACAGCAGCCAGTTATAGCTCATGTCCACCAATCAAAACCTTACTTGCAGAATCATGCCAGTGATTTAAAAATAATCTGAAAACATTCTGAATTATCCTGAGGGTATACGATATGTATTCTGCAAGTAAGGTTTTGATTGGTGGACATGAGCTATAACTGGCTGCTGTTAGATCCACATGTAATAGTGGAGCTAATTTTAATTAGATTGCAAATTAGCCATTGGCTAATTAAAAATCATTTAAAAAAAAAAAAGAGCTCCAACTGGCTGCCGTTAGATCCACATGTAATAGTGGAGCTAATTTTAATTAGATTGGCTAATTTGGCTACCGACAGCGCGAGCCTTGGATGTTTTCTTTATGTGGGAGTTTTGGGAAGGGGGTGTTAGGACAGAAATGATTGATTGCCAACGTAAGCGCCTTCCTGACGGATTAGCGGTCCCAGTAGATGTGGTAAAATTACCAAACCTCAATTGTGAGCAGACGACTGGTCCATTGTTAGGTATTTAGGAAGTGTTTTACCTGTCATAGTAATTAGGTGTGCTTGGTATACTGCCACACAAGTTGTTTGAAAGAGGTAGTCGACTGCCACACTCGTACTTGTGAATTTTTTTTCTAAAGCACTTCAAATCAAAGGCGTAGCGGCAATTGATTTAAGGCGCTTCCACGCCGTCAAAGCGCTTACTTTACGGACCAAGGCGTGTCGGGCCGCTACGCCTAACGGCCCTGGGGAAACCCCTGATCCACCAAGAGCGACTTTAACGACTCAATGGGTAGGTGTAAGGCCACAGCACTGACTTCTCTCATACTAACCACTAACAACTAACCACTGTCCTGGACAGACAACCAAGATAGCCGCAGGGTGATATAATACTTCGGACAGCGCTGTAAACTTTATCCATTTTATTTTTATTTCTGTTAGTAGTAGTAGTATAGTATTACTTGCTTATTTATTTTGACATCACAAACATGATATATGACAGGTGGGCTATAGATAATAATACATGAGTGGCCGTTAGGTACCATTTATCTCACAATGAGTTGTTTAAAAATGTATCTAACGAGCGAAAGCGAGTTTGATACGTCTTTAAACAACGAGTTGTGAGATAAATGGTATCTAACGGACACGATTGTATTATTCTATTTCTTACATATCCTCAAAAACCATATTTTAAGAAAGTTTTATAATCTTTTTCGATTAAAAGTTATTTGCAGCCGTTGCAATTGTAGCTAACTTACGCGCCACAGACGCATGGTTGTCATGTTAACTATACGTCACAGTGTAATCTATTTCCACCGTGTTGTTTTTTTAGTGGATGTATGGCATTGGTGACCTGATCATCACCTAGGAGCAGCCAGTCGTATGTCTTGAAATTGTTAACACACGTACGTGTGTAAACAACCCATGTGTTATAAAAAAATAAAATAATAACTCATGATGTTCTCACCAACGGGTGTGTAAGAAATATGTTTTTATCGCTAGATCCCGGGATTCATTTGCCTGTTGTTATTAGCAACCCTAATGTTTTGTGAAAATCTAACGGGAACAATAATTTCATTTTCATTTCACCTTGTTCGTGCTTATATCCAATTAAGCTTCAAAACGCTGTCCTGGGCACACACCTCAGCTAACTGGGCTGTCTGTCCAGGACAGTGGGTTAGTGGTTAGTTGTTAGTGGTTAGTGAGAGAGAAGAGGGGGTAGTGGGTATTAAACCTACCCAGTGAGTCGTTAAAACTCGCTATGGGTAGGAGCCAGTACCGTGCTGCGAACCCAGTATGTACCAGCCTTATCGGACAACGACGACCATACAGTGCCAGCAAGATGTTTGTCAGTCATCGAGTAAAAAGCTTTGGCGCTTTACTTCGCTCAACAGCATATTCGCTGAAGAGCAGAATCGAAACAACTTCAAACGACCTACTTGCCCACCTGCGGTGTACAACTGTGTACGTCAAATCTGTATGTGTAAATCGCTGGCACAAGCTGCTGTATATTATGTAATCAGTTTTGTATGTGATGTTTATATATGTTCTATGGATCTCTGATCTGAAATAAAAATCTATTATTATTATTATTATTATATCCGATGGCATAACCACGACACCACCACAACTGTCTTGTTCAATAAAGGGAGAGAACAAGGTCGTAACGAGTCTTTATTTCGTATACAGTAGTTGTCTCCCTTTCTAGGTTAAACCACAGAATAAAATAATATATATTATATATTTTTACTAAATGTCAAACGTTATTGCCGTGTATGAAACGTTATAACATGGAAAGAGAAATTTCCGAAGGTATGGAAACGAGCAATAGGCCATGAAAAGGGCGCACCTGCCATATGCAAATGAGCCACGTCACTAGAGCGAAGTTCACACAGTCAGTAGCGAGTGTGTCCACCTTGACCATTGATACAGGCCTGTCACCGTCGTCTCATTGAGGCCACTAAACGCTGGAGAAAGTTCCTGGGCATGTCATTCCAGATCTGAAAAAGGATCAGCCTGCAGTGTTGTCTTGGCGAGGGGTTGTCACGTGTGGTCGGCGACTACGGGGACGGTCCCTGACCTGGTTGTTTTGTTGATATCGTTGCCTTAAGTGCCATATGGTGTTTCTGTGGACGTTGAATTGACGTGCGACGTCACGCTGCGAGGTCCCAGATTCAAGCATCCCTATGACTCGTCATCTGTCATTTTCACTGAGGCGTGGCATGACGGCATTGCATCAAACAGTTCACTAATGGTGTTTTTCTGACTTCTGGATTTCTGAAGGCTGCACAGAGTGACAATGATTTGCGACTGAATGTCTGGCCTTTTATGGTGAACACTGGACATGATTTCACCCGAATATTCCATGTTTCTTGCACAAAGCATGCAATAGCTGCAACAACTGCTTGGTTGCATTTCTTCGAGCTGTTTTATGCACATTTTCTCTGGTTTACATCCATAAATCCATTCACAAATTTATTACTCCAAACAATCCATGTCACACTAACTTTTGCCTTTTAATATACAATAAAAAATAGAATGAAGGAAAGGAAGACAATTTAATAATTATTATTATTTAACGATGCGCTCAACACATTTTAGTAACGGTCATATGGCATAGGACATTTTGAAAGACCACACAGATAACGAGAGAAGAAACCAGCTACTGTACCGCTATATGCTTCTCTTTTTTATCAGCATCAAGTTGTTTTTTAATATGCATCATCTCTCATAGAGGATAGTACATGCCACTACCTTTGTTACACCAGTTGTGGTGCACTGGCTGTACAGAGATATAGCCCAAGGGACCCACCGATGGGAAATGATCCAAGACCAACCACGCGTCAAGTGTAGCGGTAAAATGTTTAGTCTAGACTAGAGTCTAATAGAGTCTGAGACGTGAAAGTCATAAGCACGGGCCCAGGACCTGGCGTAGTTGTAAAACGAATGTTGTTGGTGAACTTCTCCCCATTCAGGGACGGAATTTAGCTCAGTCGGTTGAGCGCTCGTCTGAGGTGCTTGCGTCACAGGATCAAACGACCTCGGTGGATCCATTCAACTGATTGGGTTACTTCTCCATCCAACCAGTGCACCACAACTGGCCATAGGCCTTGGTATGTGCTTTCCTGTTTGTGGTGAGTGCTCCGCAAGGCTCAATGGGTAGGTGTAAACCACTTGCACCGACCAGTGATCCATAACTGGTTCAACAAAGGCCATGGTTTGTGCTATCCTGCCTGTGGGAAGCGCAAATAAAAGATCCCTTGCTGCCTGTCGTAAAAGAGTAGCCTATGTGGCAACAGCGGGTTTCCTCTAAAAACAGTGTCAGAATGACCATATGTTTGACGTTCAATAGCCGATGACAAGATAAACATCAATGTACTCTAGTGGCGTCGTTAAATAATAGCAAACTTTACTTTCCTGTTTGTGGGGAAAGTACGTATAAAAGAGCCTTTGGAAAACTGTAGCGGGTTTCCTCTTATGCCTACGAGTTAGAATTACCAAATGTTTGACATACAATAGCCGATTATTAATTAATCAATGTGCTCTAGTGGTGTTGCTAAACAAACAAAACAACTTTTAAAACTGTATTATCAGCATCATGGGATTTTTTTTTAATACGTTCCATCTCACATAGAGGAGAATATTGTTGTGTAGGCGTTCCTTTGGGTCTTAATATCAAATAATCGCAACGATTACTGTAGAATGGTTGAAATCGGTTTTTGGGGATAACATCGACCACAAAGCAGAATTCCGAAAACCAACGAACAATATCGGTACTATTAACTAAACAAATGAACATAATTATATAAAGAGCGCCAGCCGAATTCACTACAATACCTGCCACTACCTTTGTTACACCACAGCCCAATGACCCACCGACAGGGACAGATCATAGGACAAATAAAACGCGCAACGGGTGTATTGGTAAAAGTACCGTTTCTGGCGCATTTCTCCCCATTCACTTAACATAGGCGAGGTGTCAGGGTATTGGTTAGTGCGTGTATTTATTAAACCACTATAGTGACTACTTGTATACCGGCCATTGCCTCATATATTCAATTCCAACAGAGTGTGGATGATAAAAAGAAATGACCAGATTCGTTCCCCCAAAAAACTTTCATGGACGATTCACCCACTATAATGTTTGTGTTGGTTTTGAATCCCATTAGTTTTTGAATCAGTTAATATAATCAATGTCTTATGAAACGTTTAGGCCCATTTTGATAATATATTTACAATAATGAAATAATATTTACCGAATTAATTTCATAATATTTTCGTCTCTTGCAATTGTCTTGTTTTATAAATAATTGTCTTGCCTGATCGTAACGAATCTGAACTTCGTATACAGTAGTTACGTGTATCTCCACTATAATGTATGTCTGTGTCGGTTTTGTTTTGTTGTTGTTTTGTGTACGTGTTTTGCATTTGTTTGTTATTGTATGTGTGGGGTGGGTTTTTTGTTTGTTTTTTGTATGTTTGCTTGGGTGTTGTTTGTTTTGTTTTTTGTTGTTTTTTGCGGGGTAGGTTAGGGGACGCGGGGGTGGGTGGCAAATGCTTGCTTTATTAAATAATCATACATTTGGTCTATGGACTAAATACGTGTAGGGCGGGACGATGCCCAGTGGTATAGCACTCGCCTGATGCGCCGTTGGTCTAGGATTGATCTCGTCGGCGGGCCCATTAGGCTATTTTTTGTTCTAGCCAGTGCACCACGACTGGTATATCAAACGCCACGGTACGTGATGTCCTGTCTGTGGGGAAAGTGCATATAAAAGAGCCCTTGTTGCTAATGGAAAACTGTAGCGAGTTTCCTCTGAAGACGACGAGTCAAAATTACCAAATGATTGATATCTAGTAGCCGATGATTAATAGATCAATGTCCTCTAGAGATGTCGTTAAACAAAGCAAATTTTAAAATAAAAGTACGCACATTTTATACAAATTATATTTGCAGTTGAGGTGTGTATAATATGTATATGTTTCTATCCATGATCAGGTCCGTAGCTAGCGGGGGGGGGGGGGGTGCGGGGGGGGGGGGGGGGCAGTTCGGAAAGCATTATATAAACTGAAAGAAAAGGAGTTTTAGACTATTAACTAGTCAGTTGCCCCCCTTCCCCTCCCCCCCCCCCCCCCCAAAAACAAAAATCCTAGCTACAGCCCTGATGATATGTTGTGTTATGTTGTGTTTTAGTGCAGTCGCGTGCGCAGAGGGGCTTTTGTTTGGCTGAAACCTCTCTACTTAACACAAATGTCTTTTTGAATGTATTTTTCGGGCGAGCATGATCCGACTCCCTAATGTCTTCATTTGCCAAGGTCCAGACCCCCACCCTCCTACACAATTTCCTGCCCACACGCGTGTGTTGTTGTTATTGTTATTTATTTCACATGGCAATAATCGATATGTACATCAAATCCGCGTCTTAGGCGCAGCAGGGATGCCCGCCTGCCAGGATAACGTCTAAACGCCGGATTCGTTACGCCTGTTGAAGTTGTTTCGACACGCGATGAATACACCAAAAGGCGAATATTTACAAATATCAAGTCGTAGTGGCGACACCTTGTAACACTAATTTAATTAATTATTGACACTTAATGGGTGTCATTCTCCGGATTGTGAATGTCTGTACTTACATTACACCTGGTTTCCATGTTTTGATTAATTATTCACATTTAATGTGCGTAATTCCACACTATTATGTATGCCTGAACATGCATTGATTAGCTATGGGAATAACACACACTATCATAATTAATATTTTTCACTGATTAGACTGACATGTACAAGTTCATAATAAATGGCGTCATGGGCATTGTAGTTATCTCCCTTTGAGAGCTATCCACTGTGTAAGAATACAGAAAAAGGTTATGTGTGTTCAGTTTTACCATTGGTTGCATGCAACATCATTAATCTAACGAAGGACTTGACAAATGGCGCTGGGGGATGAGGGTGGGGTTGGTACAGAGACAATTAACCACCACCCACCCACCCCCCAAAAAACCCAAAAAAAACACTACAAAAAACTACAAAAAACAACAACGTAAAAGGTGGAGGTTTGGGGGATTTAAAAAAAAAAAATTAACTTAGTTTTGAGAGAGAGAGAGAGAGAGAGAGAGAGAGAGAGAGAGAGAGAGAGAGAGAGAGAGAGAGAGAGAGAGAGAGAGAGAGAGACAGACAGACAGACAGACAGACAGACACAGAGAAAGCAGACAGAGACAGAGAGAGTAAGACCGACAGGCAGAGAGAGAGAGAGCGAGACACAGAGAGAGACAGACATACAGAGACAGAGAGACACACACACACACAGAGAGAGAGAGAGAGAGAGAGAGAGAGAGAGGTGGGGGGGGGGAGACAGAGAGAAGAAGGACTGAGAATATCGCTGTTTTGGTGAGTGGTATTCTTCATTCCACCTGAACATGATAAAGCCGATATCTTAAGACAGTTCCTGCAATCTTGTATAATAAGAAAAATATATGAAGTGAACCGTTTCATTTGAAAATGTCATCGTTTAACGCAGTAGCATTTTTACGAGTAGTGATACCCTTGTCTCCTATAACCATGTTGCCTATAATATTTATGGATCAAAATATAAAACTTAGTTACATAATATATTTCATAATACTAAATACTAAATTGCGAAGCAATGGGTGAAAGTATGGTTTTCACACACAAAACGAAAACAAAACATGAAATGGTGTATTTATTATATACGTCTTTCCTAGTGTTTGACAATATCTTTCGTTTTTTGGTTAATGTATTTCACTGATCCTACAGAAAACACGTAGCGCGATGACGTTTTGTTGAAGGAAATTTATTTGACCATGAACATTTTTTTTAAAAGAACAAAAAATATATTTATTTAATTATTAAATTAATAATTACTTAATAATACTGATGTGCAAACATACATGACAAAATTATCCTCCCCAAAAAACCCACACAGTAAAAACTAATCGGCAAGTTTCAAAACTTCCACTCAACGACAGGACATTATAGCATTGTTATTTAGCTTCGTATTCAATCAGTTATAGATATTTTATCGTAATTTCACTTCATATCTATTTGTTATAGGTACAATTGTTTAAATTACTGTTTTTAATCTTTCAAATACGACCAGATGCATTAAATCGTAATAATTTACAAGGGAGATAACTGATTCATTAACGCTCACAAAAATATAAATATGATTTCTATATTTTCACTGTAATTATAATGCAGTGAAAAATATGACTTTTCACCGAATATCACTTTTATATTTTCTGTAGATCTGTATATTTCATTGCTATGTATATAATAAATTAATTTATTATTACTTTCATTTCATTTCATTTAAGCTTATTTTTGTGCTTCTATCCAATTAAGGTTAAAGCACGCTGTCCTGAGAACACACCTCAGTTATCTAGGCAGTGGGTTAGTTGTTAGTCGTTAGTGGTTTGTGAGAGAGAAGAGTGTGTAGTGGCCTTATACCTACCCATTAAGCCCTCAAGAACTCGCTCTGGGCTGCGAACCCTGTAATCCGATGGCTTAACCACTGCGCCACCGAGGCTGGTTTATTATTATTACATTTTTAACATCGCATCCTTTGTTTACATTGTGGGTAAAAAAAAAAGCATTCCTTTACAGGGTCCCGTTCCACGAGAGAATTGTAGCTAATGTTAATTGTAGTGACTTAAGGTGAGTTTTACAACTGGCACCGTAAACTTTACAGCCGTTCCACGAGTGAATTGTAGCTAATGTTAATTGTAGTGACTTAAGGTGAGTTTTACAACTGGCACCGTAAACTTTACAGCCGTTCCACGAGTGAATTGTAGCTAATGTTAATTGTAGTGACTTAAGGTGAGTTTTACAACTGGCACCGTAAACTTTACAGCCGTTCCACGAGTGAATTGTAGCTAGCCGTTCCACTGTTAATTGTAGTGACTTAAGGTGAGTTTTACAACTGGCACCGTAAACTTTACAGCCGTTCCACGAGTGAATTGTAGCTAATGTTAATTGTAGTGACTTAAGGTGAGTTTTACAACTGGCACCGTAAACTTTACAGCCGTTCCACGAGTGAATTGTAGCTACTGTTAATTGTAGTGACTTAAGGTGAGTTTTACAACTGGCACCGTAAACTTTACAGCCGTTCCACGAGTGAATTGTAGCTACTGTTAATTGTAGTGACTTGTAGCTACTGTTAATTGTAGTGAGGTGAGTTTTGGCACGTAAACTGGCACCGTAAACTTTACAGCCGTTCCACGAGTGAAGTGTAGCTAATGTTAATTGTAGTGACTTAAGGTGAGTTTTACAACTGGCACCGTAAACTTTACAGCCGTTCCCCGAGTAAATTGTATCTAGTGTTAATTGTAGTGACTTAAGGTGAGTTTTACAACTGGCACCGTAAACATTACAGCCGTTCCACGAGTGAAGTGTAGCTAATGTTAACTGTAGTGACTTAAGGTGAGTTTTACAACTGGCACCGTAAACTTTACAGCCGTTCCACGAGTGAAGTGTAGCTAATG
>NC_054709.1:19364339-19433670 GCF_016097555.1 Gigantopelta aegis
ATAATTTAAATTTTGGAAATTTAAAATGGAAAAAAAAGGGAAAAAAAAAAAAAGACGTGATATCAAGGTTATGAACCTGTACCGACAAACTGGCAACGTGAAAATGCGACCTGGCGAGGAAAACGTAAAGTCACCACCCTTCGACAGGACCGGCAGATTCGCCTGATTGCTTTAAGGGACAGATTTAAGCCATCGTCTAAATAAATGTTGAATTCAGGGCTATATGTCGGCTAAGAATCAGCGACCGAACAGTACGCAATCGACTGAAAGAAGCCAGGTTAAAAGTCGATGACCAGGTATTGGAATCAAGATGACAGCCCAACACACACGATTGAGGTTACAGTGAGTGCGTCAATATGGGGTACGACAACTACGTCATTGGCGTTGTACAATGTTTAGTGATGAGTCTCGCTTCAATCTTGACTATGCTGATGGAAGATTGCGTGTTTGGCGCCGTCTTAATGAGCGATACACTGCATGCACCATTAAAGAACATGACAGATACGGGGGTGGTTCTGTAATGGTGTGGGGCGGGATAATCTACGACAACAGGACAGATCTGATACGGCTTGATGGAAGAGTCACTGGTATTCGATACAGGGACGACATTTTGCAGTCGGTAGTGATACCGTTTTCACGCAGGGTTGGACGCAACTTTGAGTTCCAGCATGATAATGCACGCCCTCACATAGCCCGTGTTTCGATGGACTGCTTAAGAAATGCCAATATCCAAACTTTACCCTGGCCAGCAAAAAGTCCAGAACTGAATCCAATAGAACATTTGTGGGATGTTTTGGGTCGTCGTGTTCGTGAACGCCCCATTGCGCCCCAAAACGTGGATCAACTGTTCTTGGCTCTCCGAGACGAGTGGCACAACATTCCAAGAGCTACCATCCGTACTCTCATTCAAAGTATGCCCCGACGTTGTGCTGAAGTTGCGCGGGTGTATGGGGGACACAACCGTTATTAATATTCAATAAAACAACTTAAAGTTCAGGTTTTCTTGTGTCATTTCTAACTGTATAGTGAATTCAAATTATATAACATAAACATCCGATCCCTTATTTCTTTCCATCAGTATATATATATATATATATATATATATATATATATATATGTGTGTGTGTCTGTGTGTGTGTGTGTGTGTGTGCGTGTGTGTGTGTGTATGTATGTATGTATGTATGTATCTCTCTCTCTCTCTCTCTCTCTCTCTCTCTCTCTCTCTCTCTCTCTCTCTCTCTCTCTCTATATCTATATATATATATATATATATATATTTCTTACACGCCAGTTGGTGAGAACATCATGTGTTATTTTTGATAACACATACGTGTCAACACATATACATGTGTTAACAATTTCAAGACATACGACTGGCTGCTCCTAGGTGATGATCACACGGCCCCGTTCCACAAAGCGATCTTAGCCCTAAGATCACCTTAAGTCCATAGTTACCTTATGCACTAAAGTGATATTAGTGCTAAGATCGCTTCGTGGAACGGGGCCCAGGTCACAAACTTTAACTTAATATGAAATTAATATTTAAAAAAAAATATATATATACATATTAAGTATGTACGTGTCTTCTGTACAATACACTTGCGGTTTTAGACTACTTTGCATATATATTAGGCCTAAAAATAAACTTTTCCAAATCTAAAGCTATTTGGATAGGAAAGAAAAAGTTTTCTAAGGATGTATTCCATCATACGAGATGGAAGTTAGAATGGGGTCAAACTCATTTTAACCTGCTTGGTATCAACGTTTCAATGAACATGGAACATATAATCGAACTGAATTATGATTGAAAAATATCAGAAGTACAAAAATTGATGAGAGTATGGTCGTGCAGAAGATTGACGGTTTTAGGAAGAATAACAGTATTGAAAACGTTAATAATGCCAAAGTTAACTCACCTATTAATAGCTGTACCGAATACAAATGAAATTCTGATAAAACATATAAATACATTATTTTTCAAATTTATCTGGCAGAGTAAAACTGAAAAATTGAAACGAAATTTAATAACGCAAGATTATGAAAGGGGTGGTATTAAAATGATAAACTTCAATAATTTTATAACAGCGTTGAAATGTACATGGATTCGAAGAATGTTTTTAAATAACTCAAAGTGGATCACTTTGTTTAAGTCAATTACAAACATATCGTTAACAGACATGATTAAACCAGGTGATTATTTCCTAACGCGCAAAATAGAACATATTCGCAATAGGTTTTGGAGAGAAACACTGTCCAGCTGGATAGATATACAAAAGGTTCAAAACCCACAAAGTGTGGATGGTATATTCAGTATTAATATCTGGAATAACAGCAAAATATGTATAGGTAACAAACCATTTATATACAAACATTATATCAATAATGGTATCACATTTATTAATGATTTATTAAACGAACAAGGTGATGTTTTAACATACGAACAGTTTATAACAAAATATCATATAAATACAAATTTCTTGGAATATGCGTCAATAACAAATGCTGTTAAATAATTTATAAACAAATTAGAAAAGATAAACGATGACACTTTCACAAGTCTTAAAAATCCTGTTTTCCCGTTTAAGATAAAACATTTATTAAAAGACAAAAGCGGTTGTAAACATATGTATGATATGTTAAATTCACAAACTGTTATTCCAAAAGAAATATGCAAATGAAGGATACATGTATGATACAAAGACATGGGAAAGGTATTGTGTTATTCCTTTTCGATGTGTAAAAGACACAACATTATCATGGTTTCAGTATAGAATAGTACACAGAATCTTAACTACTAATACATTTTTGTATATGATACATTATGTGGATTCTAATGCTTGCGACTTCTGCAAAGCTTCATCTGAAACGATACAACATCTTTTCTTTGACTGTAACAAGATTAACCACATTTGGGAATCAATACGAGAATGGATATTGACTGAAACAGGAATTGACATTATTTTTAGTCAATATGTTATGTTTGGTATGATCAATAACGAAAATAGTAACTTTGCAAATTGGTTGATTATTAACATTAAATATTATACCTACTGTATGAAAGTACAGAAACAAATATTAAATATCAATGGAGTTAAAAACATTTTGCGAAACAAGTTTGAAATAGAAAGATTTATTTTATATAAGAATTTCAATTACGAAATTTTTAATGAACAATGGACACCATGGCTTAATCTCTTTGACTGAAACGTATTTCCTAACAATAGCTTGTTTCGAATTCCAGGTCTTTTTCGTTTCGCGTTAGTATAGATTTACCCCCCCCCCCCCCCCCCCCCCCCCATGTATTTATTTATTTATTTTATTTGTTTATTTATTGTTTTGTTTTGTTTTGTTTGTTTTGTTTGTTTGTTTGTTTGCTTATTTATTTATCAATTTATTATTATGTGTTTTAACCATTATATCTTCTTTCTTCTTCTCCTATATTTCCCAGTCCTTTCCATTATATGCGTCATAGCAATTTGTTTTGTTTTTTTACCAATCTTTAATTTATACAGAAACATTACAAATGCATTTATGTATCAAATTGTTATATATGACTATATAACATTATTATACAACAAATTAGATATATGTACTTGTATATAAATTATATTACTCTGATGTAAGGCCATGAATTCAAGGCTCCACAACCTTGACATGATCAGAATGGATTGGGGAAAATAAATATTAAAAAAAAAGAAAAAAAAAAGAAAAAGAAGTATGTACGTGTCTTTACATATAAAACTATTTGGCGATGTAATAAAATAAGATGGCTGTAATTTTAACAATATCTGTAACGACATGTTTTCGTTATCTAAGAGGTTATTAAAGTTTAATACAAGTAGCTTCTACTTTAAAACAAAGAAGAAGAAAAGATCTATACTCAAAATGATAATAAAATAGAACACTGACTATGAATATGTTCTTCAGATTCTGCATAATTAACACAATTCAAACAGGTTCTTTTGTGAATCTCCAAATGTTCGTATCTACGGGTTTCTAATCTCACAGGCGTGGACAAGAGTTTGTTTTGTTTAACGACACCACTAGAGCACATTTATTTTTTAATCATCGGGTGTTGGATGTCAAATATATGGACATTTTGCCACAGTCATAGAGGTGAAACCCTCTACATTTTTTTCATGAGTATCAAGGAATCTTTTATATACACCATCCCTCAGACAGTATAGCACATACCACGGTCTTTGATATACCAGTCGTGGTGGACTGGCTGGAACGAAAAATAACCCAATGGGTCTACCAACAGGGATCAATCCAAGACCGACCGCGCATCAAGCGAGCACTTTACCACTGGGCTACATCCCGCCCCAGACGTGAGCCAATACGAGGCTTTGATTACGCACGTCGATACAATTTAGGCATAGGCGTAGTAATATCAAATTCAGTAATAAAAAACATGTTTAAATGTTATGTGTGGATTTCATTTCCTCCTTTATTGTCCAGTAGACGTATCACGTTCCTAGATATATTTTTCCATTTAATGTGTCCATTAAATCTAATGCTTTCCTTTCCGTTTTTGTTATTGAGATGGGAATTGTTAAATGTATTATTTTTGTTATAAAAAAACAAACAAACCCAGAGCGCTTAAATTTTATTTGAAGTTGCAGTATCACCTTCCCAACTAATGTTTTCTGTTCCCATTATTTCACCGTGGAAGCCCTTTACATAGAGGCACACTGTTATAATTATGTGTTATAGGTTTTTTTTAACGACACCACTAGAGCACATTTATTAATTAATGTATTAATGTATGTATGTATGTTTTGACGACTTACGAATATCTGTATACTGTATGGATGTCGAGGTTGACTGTTACATACATAGATATTAACGCACTGGCGCAGGGGATAATTATCTTTCATTCTAATTTTCTTTCTTTCTTACAGTTTGTCTGTTTGTGTTTCCTTTGTGTTTCCTTTCCGTTTTGCTTTTCTACATATTTCTTGTTTCACTTCGTTTTCTTGTTTATATCACCGTCTTTCCCATTCTTTTTTTTGTGTCTTTTTGGATGTAGCAGAAGGTCAGTTCAAAGAAAGAAAGAAAGGGTTTATTTATTTACGGTTATATGACGTCAGACATATGGTTAAGGACCACACAGATTTTGAGAGGAAACCCGCTGCCACTACATGGGCTACTCTTTCCGATTAGCAGCAAGGGATCTTTTATTTGCGCTTCCCACAGGCAGGATAGCACAAACCATGGCTTTTGTTGAACCAGTTATGGATCACTGGTCGGTTCAAGTGGTTTACACCTACCCATTGAGCCATGCAGAGCACTCACTTAGGGTTTGGAGTCGATATCTGGATTACAAATCCCATGCCTCGACTGGGATCCGAACCCAGTATCTACCAGCGTGTTGGCCGATGGCCTAACCACGACGCCACCGAGGCCGGTAAGGTAGTTCAATGAATATTGTCAGGGTAAGAAAGCTAAAAACAACAACACTAAAACAAAACAAAACAAAAGCAAACAACAAACAAAACAAAACAAAACAAACAAACAGACAGACAAAAACACACACAAAAAACCTCCCATATATGGGCTTTCTTTCAGCCAGAACGAGCAGAAAAACGTCCGTTAGACTGGGTTATGCGCTTCACGCTTAACCAAATGGCCATGTCAGAAACCAATCAAATAGTTCGCGAACGTTAGCGAAACGTTCGCTGACTGAACTGATCTGGTGGTTTCCTCCATGAGTTCTTGCCGCATACTTGTTTTCGGTCATGCTGTTTTAGTGTTTTTCGTAATTTGATATTGATAATTTTGCTATGCGAGAAGTCAAAATATATAGGTAGGTGGGCTACCAGTCACTAATGCATTATGATTTTAATTTGATTTCTGCCGTAACTTGCTTTGGGGAGTTATGCAAAGTGCAATACACAGTTAAAACTATAAAAGAAAACAAAAACAACAACAACAACAACAACAACAACAACAAAAAACCCACACGTTAGTTTGATGAGTCAGTCGTTGTTAAGTTAGTATTTGGAACAAAACCCACCACTACCTCGACAGCCGGGTGCTATACCCGCTTCGTATGTCTAACCTGGGTGTTTAACGACACCACATTAATTAATAAATCATCGGCTATTGGATGTCAAACATTTGGTTATGGGTACTTCATTAATGTATATATCCAAGGGAAGTTCAGGCACGTTTAAGTTTGATAATTCGGACACCTAGTCATCAGAGGAACTCCGCTACATGTTTCTTAATGAGGTAAGGGATCTTTAAAGTACATTTTTCCACAGACCGAAAAGCACATACCACGGCTTTTGACCAGTTGTGGTGCACTGATTGTAACGAGACAAAAACAAATCAGCTGAATGGATCCAACGAGATGGTTCGATCGTCAAGCACGTCAAGGGAGCACTCAACCGACTAAGCTACATACCGTCCCAAATAACAGTGAACATTACGAAACGTGGCCGGATCAAGTAGAGGATTGTTGGAATTGTTCCCGTTACAGACCGTTACTTTGGCAAGGAAAAGGATCACAGTCGCTCTGCCAAATAAAACAGTTGTGCACCCATTACTGTGCCACGGTGGACGTGCCTGGCTGAACAGACAGTTCTAGCAGTGTTTTGTAGTCTTTAGATGTGATGCATATCACAACTCTGCATACCAGTTTTGTGTTACATCGTGCCAGTTGGTGCTGGAGGGGAGGGGGGGGGGCTGTTGAGAGGGGGGGGGCGACTGGGGAGCAACTCAATTTTGAGCTGAGACAAGCACGTTGAAGGTGCATCGTACGAAACGACTTCTCATAAAAAATGCAAACTTCGTTCAAGCATGAGGCTGGAAATAGCGCAATGTTAAAGCATACTCTACAAGCTTCATTTAGAACAACCACAGGTATCCATACATAATCAAAGCTAAGTTAATGAAAACAAATATTAGACTAACCCAGGCGTAATATAACTATGAAATGAACAACCAGACCATGTTGTGGATGCTTGAACCTTAATTGGATATAGATTAAAATTAAAAAAAAAAAAAAATGAATTGAGGAAAATAAATAAATAAACAAGCCCCCCTATCCCCCCCCCCCCCCCCCCCCGCAACCAAGAAAAAAACCCCTCAAGAAACAAACAAAACAGAACTAAAAAAAACAACAAACCCACCCCCAAAAAACAAAAACAAACAAAAAACAAACAAACAACAACAACAACAAAAACTGGTAAAAAAACCCCTGGGAAAAACCCCAAACAAACAACAAAGAAAGAAAGAAAGAAATAACATAAGCAACCCTGATTCCATTTCCGACAAATATTGTGACAGAATATACACCAGATGCGGCGAAATCCAGGTACCATTATGTTTCGCTTCGACAAAAGTCGTTAATCCTCACAAATGGAGCACGAGAGAGACGTGTTTCTTATAACGAAGTTACTTAACGCTAGTTTCGGTTAGTCCAACTGTCCACGTGGTTGGCCATTTGGGGCTAGCACTGCCAGTACTTACTAAACTAGTCAGATCAGGTCAGAGTGTTTAACCTGCGCATTCAGAGCAAGCTGTGGGCGCAGGTGACGGCCTCGGTGACGTGGCAGGTTAAGGCGGAGATCACCCAGAAGGGAGGAAAGTCCAATAAGGAATAATTGATGGCATTTCTCTTTACTCTGTGCTCTCTCCCCTGACTACGATAATTAGTGCAAGAGTCACGCCAGGCTGTTGACCACAGATCAATGTCTCGCCTGCTTCTAATAAAGAAAGAAAGAAAGAAGTGTTTTATTTAACGACGCACTCAACACATTTTATTTACGGTTATATGGCGTCAGACATATGGTTAAGGACCACACAGATTTTTTCAGAGGAAACCCGCTGTCGCCACATAGGCTACTCTTTTTTACGACAGGCAGCAAGGGATCTTTTATTTGCGCTTCCCACAGGCAGGATAGCACAAACCATGGCCTTTGTTGAACCAGTTATGGATTACTGGTCGGTGCAAGTGGTTTACACCTACCCATTGAGCCTTGCGGAGCACCCACTCAGGGTTTGGAGTCGGTATCTGGATTAAAAATTCCATGCCTCGACTGGGATCCGAACCCAGTACCTACCAGCCTGTAGATCGATGGCCTGCCACGACGCCACCGAGGCCGATACTTCTAATAATAAATACTGATAACGACAATCATGGTATGTTTCTTTGTCTGTTTGTTTTCGTTTAGTTTAGTTTGGTTTGGTTTGGTTTGGTTTGGGTTTGTTTGATTGGTTTAGTTTGGGTTTGTTTGATTGGTTTGGTTTGGTTTGGGTTTGTTTGATTGGTTTGGTTTGGTTTGGTTTGGGTTTGTTTGATTGGTTTGGTTTGGTTTGGGTTTGTTTGATTGGTTTGGTTTGGTTTGGGTTTGTTTGATTGGTTTGGTTTGGGTTTGGTTTGTTTGATTGGTTTGGTTTGGTTTGATTGGTTTGGTTTGGTTTGTTTGATTGGTTTGGTTTGGGTTTGGTTTGTTTGATTGGTTTGGTTTGGGTTTGTTTGATTGCTTTGGTTTGGGTTTGGGTTTGTTTGATTGGTTTGGTTTGGTTTGGGTTTGTTTGATTGGTTTGGGTTTGTTTGATTGGCTTGGTTTGGTTTGGGTTTGTTTGATTGGTTTGGTTTGGGTTTGTTTGATTGGTTTGGTTTGGGTTTGTTTGATTGGTTTGGTTTGGTTTGGTTTGGGTTTGTTTGATTGGTTTGGTTTGGGTTTCTTTGATTGGTTTGGTTTGGTTTGGGTTTGTTTGATTGGTTTGGTTTGGTTTGGGTTGGATTTGGTTGGTTTGGTTTGGGTTTGTTTGATTGGTTTGGTTTGGTTTGGTTTGGGTTTGTTTGATTGGTTTGGTTTGGGTTTGTTTGATTGGTTTGGTTTGGTTTGGGTTTGTTTGATTGGTTTGGTTTGGGTTTGTTTGATTGGTTTGGTTTGGTTTGGGTTTGTTTGATTGGTTTGGTTTGGTTTGGTTTGGGTTTGTTTGATTGGTTTGGTTTGGTTTGGGTTTGTTTGATTGGTTTGGTTTGGTTTGGGTTTGATTGATTGGTTTGGTTTGGTTTGGGTTTGTTTGATTGGTTTGGTTTGGTTTGGTTTGGCTTTGTTTGATTGGTTTGGTTTGGCTTTGTTTGATTGGTTTGGTTTGGGTTTGTTTGATTGGTTTGGTTTGGTTTTGTTTGATTGGTTTGGTTTGGGTTTGTTTGATTGGTTTGGTTTGGTTTGGGTTTGTTTGATTGGCTTGGTTTGGTTTGGGTTTGATTGATTGGTTTGGTTTGGTTTGGGTTTGTTTGATTGGTTTGGTTTGGTTTGGGTTTGTTTGATTGGTTTGGTTTGGTTTGGTTTGGGTTTGATTGATTGGTTTGGTTTGGTGTGGGTTTGTTTGATTGGTTTGGTTTGGTTTGGTTTGGGTTTGATTGGTTTGGTTTGGTTTGGGTTTGTTTGATTTGGTTGGTTTTGGTTTGGTTTGGGTTTGTTTGATTGGTTTGGTTTGGTTTGGGTTTGTTTGATTGGTTTGGTTTGGTTTGGGATTGTTTGATTGGTTTGGTTTGGGTTTGTTTGATTGGTTTGGTTTGGTTTGGGTTTGTTTGATTGGTTTGGTTTGGTTTGGGTTTGATTGATTGGTTTGGTTTGGTTTGGGTTTGTTTGATTGGTTTGGTTTGGTTTGGGTTTGATTGATTGGTTTGGTTTGGTTTGGGTTTGTTTGATTGGTTTGGTTTGGTTTGGGATTGTTTGATTGGTTTGGTTTGGGTTTGTTTGATTGGTTGGTTTGGTTTGGGTTTGTTTTGTTTGGTTTGGTTTGAGTTTTGATTGATTGGTTTGGTTTGGTTTGGGTTTGTTGATTGGTTTGGTTTGGTTTGGTTTGATTGATTGGTTTGGTTTGGTTTGGGTTTGTTTGATTGGTTTGGTTTGGTTTGGGTTTGATTGATTGGTTTGGTTTGGTTTGGGTTTGATTGATTGGTTTGGTTTGGTTTGGGTTTGTTTGATTGGTTTGGTTTGGTTTGGGTTTGATTGATTGGTTAGGTTTGGTTTGGGTTTGTTTGATTGGTTTGGTTTGGTTTGGGTTTGATTTGTTTTGTTTTGGTTAGCTTACTTTTGTTTTGTTTGTACTTGTTTGTTTTGGTTTTGTTTTGATTTGTTTTAGTTTGTTTTGCTTTGTTTTGCTTATTTGTTTGTTTTTGGTTTGTTTTTCTAAGATTTGTTTTGTTGGTTTTGTTTTTGTTGTTTTTGTTTAGTTTAGTGTAGTTTATTTTAGTTTTGTTTTGTTTTGTTTGTTTGATATTTTGTTTGTTTTGTTTTTGATTGTTCGGTTTTGTTTGTTTGATATTTTGTTCTGTTCTGTCCTGTCCTGTGCTGTCCTGTGCTGTTCTCTGTCCTGTTCTGTCCTGTCCTGTTCTGTTCTGTTCTGTTTGTTGTTGTTTCTCGACACATCTCTGGCATAGGTGGTGCAGAGGTAATCTATTTAACGTAAACCCAGTAGGTACTGGGTTCGGATCCTCGGTACCTGCTTCCACCCAAGACACGTGTTTTCGCTTCAGTGCGAAGGGGTAAAGCCATCGCTTGATCGATTTGTGCCACGATAGTCGAATTATGTGCCCAGGACAGCGTGCTTGAAAGTTAATTGGATATAAGCAAGAAAATAACTATAAATGAATGAATGAATGAATGAATGACAGAAACAGCACACACTGAATTTGCAAGCAAACCGCTTATTATATATACTCTGTCAAAAAAGAAACGCATAGGTGATAGGGAAAGAAGAAAAGTGTTTGATTTTACAAAATATCGGTTTTTTTTTTTTACAATGTTGCTGAATGACCATGTTTGTTAAAGTTTCTGGAATGGGTCATCATGCCCAAATGCACCCTAAAACAAATTTAATGCACGTTGTGCAACAATTGCAGGACATCGGCGTGAAATGGTCAGATTTTGGCAAATGCACGTGAAATTCGGGGAAAAGATTGGGGTAGTGATGGGTATTTAAAGATGCAATGCTCGCAATGATGCCTCATTTCCATTTCGACGTAGACGAGTTACAAGATGCCAAGACTAAACCTGCCTAATCGAATTATTGCAATAGGCCGCCTCCAGTTAGGTGAATCGCAGTCAGAAGTCGCACGGCACATGAACGTCCATCAGAGCACCATTTCACGTCTCTGGAACAGGTACCAGCAGTTTCAATCAGCTGAAGACCGGCCCAGAAGTGGAAGACCTCGTATAACAACTGCAGCACAAGATCGCTACATCTGGGTTCTGCACTTGCGTCACCGAACTACCACAGCAACGAACACTGCTGGACGTATACCTGGTTTGAGAAGGGTGTCTGCACAAACCATTCGGAACCGACTTCGAGAAACTGGTTTACGGGCTAGGAGACCGTATGTTGGCCCCGTCCTGCGACGTCAACATCGACATTTACGTATTCGCTGGTGCACGAATGTACAGAGGTGGAACTTGGGAAACTGGCGGTGAGTATGGTTCAGCGACGAATCACGTTTCCTTCTACAGCGACGTGATGGACGACAACGTATTTACAGACGCCGTAATGAACGTTTTGCCAACATCTGCGTCGCCCAAGTTGACAGATTCGGTGGAGGGAGTGTCATGATGTGGGGAGCCATCCCATACACCGGCAGAAGTGAACCTGACAGCTGTACGCTACCGGGATAAAATTCTTCGCCGTCACATGCTTCCCATTTTGGATCGACAGAGAGAACTCTTTCAGCAGGACAATGCCAGGCCGCATACGGCACGTGTAACAATGGATTTCCTACAGAATGAGAACATTAATGTACTGCCATGGGCACCAAAATCGCCAGATCTCAACCCAATTGAACATCTATGGGACGAACTGAACAGACGTGTACGCCAGCGTGACCCGGGGCCTCAGACGCTTCCGCAACTGTCACATGCACTGCAGTAAGAATGAGCTAGGATTCCACATGACCGGATTCGGAGACTCATTCAGTTTATGCCAAGGAGATGTCGCGCAATGATTGCTGCTGCTGGTGACCACACAAGATACTGATTTCAGCACCCTCGTGCGACGATGTTTGGTGACGAAAACGCCTCCACCAGTCCATAGCAAGAACACTGTTACATATTCATGTTAAATTTGACTGTGATACGATCATAAATAACGAAATTATGCCACTTTGTATTAAAGAGATAATTCCATGAATATTTCGGCTATGCGTTTCTTTTTTGACAGAGTATATATGCTGTTTGATGTCATGCTACCTTATTAATACGTTGCACAGAAGTGAAATCGAGCGCGTATCTTAGTCGTTAAATGGCTGATTTTGCTAAATTTTCTGAAGAAAAACCCCCACAGCGTAGTGTTTACTGCTACATAATTATCTGCAGAACGATACCCTGTAATTTGACCTGATATAAGTTGATAAAAACGTATTTCATGACACGTAGTAATGTTTGATATACCATGTGATTGTATATGTTTCATTAAAAATTCAATACTACACACAAAAAAGAAAAAAGAAAAAAAAGGAATATATTTTTATTAAAAATTCCTTACTACACAAAAAGGAAAATGGCGTAATCACTGCGAGTTTTCCTATAAACATAGCCTCCAATAACTAGAGATGGTACGAGTATTCGATGTTACCGAAAACTGCGGTTTTTAGGCGCACGGTTCCGTGCACCGTTTCCCAATTTGCGTACCGCGGTTAATTTCGATCTTAAAAAAAGAAGAAAAGTATATGTATAAACGTTTCCATACATTGCTGGTAATCCCAGTTACCCGTAAAGATTTTCGGCAATCACAGCATTCGATTCCCTTAAACCGGACGTGTTTGCATGGACGATAGGTGCCGTTCGGATCCTGCACAGAACCTGCAGATTTCCTGAAGGGACCGTAAGAATTGTAACCTCCCAAAATAGGGACTGACCTCAGTGATTAATCCGCCAAGAGAATAAACATTTTAATTATGTTTCGTCCCAGATGTCAAAATGGAAAAAAAAAGTAAAGACGTTAACTTCAAGAATTATAAACTGGTGCCCAATTTCCGTCTTATTAATTTAAATTGATGCAACATCGCTCATTTTTATCGGAACATTATAAAAATATGTTTTGGCACATATCTTTCTTTTAAAATAGTTTATAAAAATGCATGTATGATAATTGGCGTACTTGTACTACTTGTAAAACGTATCGTGAATAAATCGAACCGTGAACTAAAAACCGAAAACCGAATCGAAAATTAAAACAAATCGAACCGCCCCATCCCTACCAATATCAAAAGAGAGAGAGAGAGAGAGAGAGAGAGAGAGAGAGAGAGAGAGAGAGAGAGAGAGAGAGAGAGAGAGAGAGAGAGAGAGAGAGAGATAGAGAGAGAAGGAAATTGAACAAATCTCGCAATAAAACCCCCAAATACAATACAACATCAATCAATACACCCTAAAATAACGTTGGCGGGCCCTTTGAGCTATTTCTTGTTCCAGCCAGTGCATCACGACTGGTATATCAAAGGCCGTGGTATGTGGTATCCTGTCTGTGGGATGGTGCATATAAAAGATCCCTTGTTAACCATGGAAAAATGTAGCGGGTTTCAACTCTAAGACTATAATATGTCAAAACTACTAAATGTTTGAAAATCAATAGCCGATGATTAATAAATCAATGTGCTATAGTGGTCTCGTTAAACAAAACAAACAAACAAAATGAAAAAAACCAAAACAACCACAAAACAAAACTTCGCCTACAAAAAACCCAAAACAACCACAAAACAAAACTTCGCCTACAAAAACCCCAAAACAACCACAAAACAAAACTTCGCCTACAAAAAACCCAAAACAACCACAAAACAAAACTTCGCCTACAAAAAAATGAAAAAAAAGAATAAAAAAGAAGATCAACAGCAACAAAAAACACCCACCGAATTAGGCCAAACAACTTGTTATCTTTTGGGAACGTGCCGTATAAAATAGGCATTGTATGTGAACCGGAATGGCGGGATATGCTCCACTTTCGTGAACACCTGGTATCATCATTGTTTTTACAGTGATTCATGAGTGCATGTCATCACAGCTGTATATATTCCGTTGGACTCTAATCTGTGCAAGTTTCGTTTTCTAAGCTAGTCCTTGGAGTGGCAGTCCTCCTACAGGTGGTGCAAAAGGGGTGAATCGTCATGTTACGGATCTCCTAGGAAAGAGGCAGTCCTCCTACGGGTGGTGCAAGAGGGGTGAATCGTCATGTTACGGATCTCCTAGGAAAGAGGCAGTCCTCCTACGGGTGGTGCAAGAGAGATGAATTGTCATGTTACGGATCTCCTAGGAAAGAGGCAGTCCTCCTACGGGTGGTGCAAGAGGGGTGAATCGTCATGTTACGGATCTCCTAGGAAAGAGGCAGTCCTCCTACGGGTGGTGCAAGAGAGATGAATTGTCATGTTACGGATCTCCTAGGAAAGAGGCAGTCCTCCTACGGGTGGTGCAAGAGAGATGAATTGTCATGTTACGGATCTCCTAGGAAAGAGGCAGTCCTCCTACGGGTGGTGCAAGAGAGATGAATCGTCATGTTACGGATCTCCTAGGAAAGAGGCAGTCCTCCTACGGGTGGTGCAAGAAAGATGAATCGTCATGTTACGGATCTCCTAGGAAAGAGGCAGTCCTCCTACGGGTGGTGCAAGAGGGGTGAATCGTCATGTTACGGATCTCCTAGGAAATGGGGCAGTCCTCCTACGGGTGGTGCAAGAGAGAGAGTCATGTTACGGATCTCTTAGGAAAGAGGCAGTCCTCCTACGGGTGGTGCAAGAGGGGTGAATCGTCATGTTACGGATCTCCTAGGAAAGAGGCAGTCCTCCTACGGGTGGTGCAAGAGAGATGAATTGTCATGTTACGGATCTCCTAGGAAAGAGGCAGTCCTCCTACGGGTGGTGCAAGAGAGATGAATTGTCATGTTACGGATCTCCTAGGAAAGAGGCAGTCCTCCTACGGGTGGTGCAAGAGAGATGAATCGTCATGTTACGGATCTCCTAGGAAAGAGGCAGTCCTCCTACGGGTGGTGCAAGAAAGATGAATCGTCATGTTACGGATCTCCTAGGAAAGAGGCAGTCCTCCTACGGGTGGTGCAAGAGGGGTGAATCGTCATGTTACGGATCTCCTAGGAAAGAGGCAGTCCTCCTACGGGTGGTGCAAGAGAGATGAATCGTCATGTTACGGATCTCCTAGGAAAGAAGCAGTCCTCCTACGGGTGGTGCAAGATAGATGAATCGTCATGTTACGGATCTCCTAGGAAAGTGGCAGTCCTCCTAAGGACGAGCACCTGATAGTGGCTCATGAAAGCAATTACGGATTTGAGTGACGTCCTTTCGACTCTGCCTTGTGCACAGATACCAGTTTGATATCGGAACACGGTTTTGTCATTTAGATTCTAACAATTTGTCTTTACTACATGTTTACAATTTTCACCTACATAATAATACAAAAATCGACACAAAAATACAGCCAGATTTGGTCAGGTATCTGGAAACTTGTGTTTAGGCCTTAAACCAAACTAGAAACACCATAGTATGGTATGATTTCCGGATTAGGTTGATGTCGAAAGTTGATTTCAAATCGATTGCGCGGCAAAGACTAAAAGTGGGAAAAGGTAGCTGCGAGATTCAGATTGCCGGATTATAACACAGGAATGAAGACAGATCATGACTACGAATATTGCTAATACTTCACTTCAGTTCCAGATAGCGTCTCCTAACTGTTTTAAAAACAAATATAATTGTTTTGCTTTTTTGTTTTGTTTTGTTTTTTGTTTTTGTTTTTGTTTCGTTTTTTTCTTTTCTAAAATGTTTTGTCTGTACAGGCACGGCTGAAGCATGTACAAGTAGACATTGGGTTGTGTGTGTGTGTGTGTGTGTGTGTGTGTGTGTGTGTGTGTGTGTGTGTGTGTGTGTGGTGTGTGACAGATCGTAGGCGCAAAGCAAAGTTTCTAGGGGGTTCGGGGATATGCTCCCCCGTAAACGTTTGAAAACTAGATGTCCTGAAATGCAATTTCCTGCATTCTACAAGTACAATTCCCTTCTGTCTTAAGATTTACTACCAATAATATTTTTATTTTATTCAGAATTATCGGGGAGGGGGGGGGGGGGGGTGGGGAGAGGCCCCAGGCATCCCAATCCCCCACCCCCGCTCCGCCGTGCCTGTTGTAATAGACTGGTTTTTTTATTTCGTTGTTGTTGTAATAGGTACTGTTTTGATATATTGTAGTTGCATGATTTTCGTTTACCGCAGCTGCTCACATTACACCAATATTGTAAACCCTAAGGTTTCCACACAACTGTTTGAAGAGGAGCGGGACGCAACCCTGTCGTAAAACATTTACTTGATGCGCGGTCGGTCTAGGATCGATTCCCGTCGATGGACCCATTGGGCTATTTTTCGTCCCAGCCAGTGCTCCACAAATGGTGTAACAAAGGCCGTGATATATACTATCCTGTCTGTGGGATGGTGCATATAAAAGGTACCTTACTGCTAATCGAAAAGAGTAGCTCATGAAGTGGCGACAGCGGGTTTCCTCTCTCAATATCTGTGTGGTCTTTAACCATATATCCGACGTCATATAATCGTAAATAAAATGTGTCGAGTGTTTAAATAAAACATTTCCTTCCTTCTTTCTGTTTGAAGAATTGTATACTCATTAACTGTTGAATTGTATACTCATTGACTGTTGAATTGTATACTCATTGACTGTTGAAGTGTATACTCATTGACTGTTGAATGGTATACTCATTGACTGTTGAACTGTATACTCATTGACTGTTTAATCAAATCGCATCTGTTTCATTTCATTTCCACTTATTTTTGTGCTTATATCCAATCAAGGTTGAACCACGCTCTCCTGGGCACCCACCTCAGCTATCTGGGTGTCTGCCAATGACAGTGGGTTAGTTGTTAGTCGGTTAGTGGTTAGTGAAAGAGAAGGTGTAGTGGCCTTACACCTACCCATTGAGACCTTAAGAACTCGCTCTGTGTTGGAGCCGGTACCGGGCTGCGAACTCTGTACCTACCAACCTGCAGTCCGATGGCTTAGCCACTGCGTCACCGAGGCCGGTTCGCATCTGTTTACATGTTCTATTAGCATTATTACTTTAGTATCGATGTTGATGATCCAGATTTTTATCCATTTCCCTTTGTTTGACATCCAGTAACAGACATATTGTTCATGCTGAGATGTCGTTAAACATTAATCCCTTCTGAACGGATATTACTTGACTGTTACAGAGCACATTGATTTGTACGTCAATATGGCATTCTAATTACTTAAGAATGCACTACATGTATGTGATAAAAACATTTTCAAATTAAAAATCAAGCTATTTCGGCGCGGGGAGGGGAGGGGAGGGAAGGGGGTAATCATACCTAAGTGGTTGGAAAAAGATTCGCATCTATTAAACATAGATATTTGTCATTTCATGTACAATGTTGGAAGGTCTGGGATGTTTTCAGATAACGATTGTAAAACGCAAACAACAACAACAGCAAGACAAACAACAAACAAGTTTTTAAAATGTATTGATGTAAAATTGCTCGCTTATTTTAAGGAGTCCATAAGGCCATCATATGCAACTAGGGATGGGACAGTTCGGTTTGTTAATTTTCGGTTCGGTTTTTGGTCCACGGTTCGATTTATGCACGGTTCGATTTATTCACGATAGGCCTACATTTAACAAGTAGTACAAGTACGCCAATCATTATTATACATCTTTATCAACTATTTTAAGAGCAACTCATTTCATTTCTAATGGTCATTTGTAACATAATTCTAAATATAAAATTATATCTTGACTGAAAAAAAAAAATTGCATTTTTACCATGCCATGTTAGAGTGGGGTACTTGGGCAATGTGTCCCCCAGGATTTGAGTCCAGAGAGTTAGCAAACTAATTTGGGAGCGAGAATGCTAGGGATAGTCTCTCCGGTATTTGTTTTTCAATTCAGTTGTCTTTAGATACATTCTGGAGTACATAATATATGGGTGTCATGCAAACACGTCCGGTTTAAGGTAATCGAATGCTGTGATTGGCCGAAATATTTTACAGGTAATTGGGATTAAAAGAAATTAGAAATGAACCGCGGTTAGCAAATTGGGAAACGGTGCACCGAACCGAGGGCCTAAAAGCGCGGTTTTCGGCAACATCGAATAATCGTCCAATCCCTATATGTAACTCCACAAGATCGCCTTTTGCACTTGTTTTTAATGTTCGAGTTTATAGGTAGTACTAAACCAAATAAAGTCCGGCTGGGTCAAAGTTCGAGGTGCACCTAACTTTAGATCGAACAGTTAACACCACAAGTCCTGCCACTGGTGATATTGCTTCATCTGGTCAGTACATTCATGTAATTTAATTGAATTAGTGTCAACCACCTTTGTGCTTGAATCATGTGCGGGGTCCTACTAAAGGTAGTCATAGACGTTACGCGTTATATCTGAAATACGCAGCTTAATCACCAATTGTTTTCTGATTCACTTTAAAACAAGCAATGTGTCTGGTTACTAATGAAACAAAAATGTAGCGGGTTTCCTCTCTAAGACTATATGTCAAAATTACCAAATATTTGACATCCAATGTGCTCTAGTGGTGTCTTTAAACGAAACAAACTTTAACTTTGAAAATGCTTTAACTTTGAAAATAAGTGAACATTGAGATATATAGGCTATGCCTATCTTCGGCAAACATATCTGACGGTACGGCACAGTTTGGTGAAGTGCAATCATCTGGAGGAAACTAGAAACAAGTATATTTCGTAGACGAAATGTGATGTAATCATTTCGATTCCATCCTGAACTTTTATTGCAATTTATTCGTGATACTGAATTTTATTCTAAATTTTAATTTTACCGATCTGCAATATTTGTATTTTGTCAGTTCTTTACACTGTGTTTTAATTTAACTGTTGGATTGTAAAACATTCATTCATTGATTTTGTTATATTGATCATCACTTCATGTTTTTCATTTACCTTAGTTTGATTTCGTTAAGCGTTCATTCATTCGTTCGTTTGTTCGTTCGTTCGTTCGTTCGTTCTTTTTCGGTCATTCATTCACTCAGTTATTCATTAATTCAATCATTTATTCATTACCGTAGTTTGACACCCAATAGCCGATGGATTTTCCATGTTCGTGTGTCGTTAAGCATTGATATATTTATTTTTTCATTCATTCATTCATTCATTCGGCAAACATATGGACTTTATCATTGCTCTGACAACGACTGATGAAGGCTGCCAAGAATGACTGTCAAAACGTCCCTTAGTCTTTGTTTTATGAAAATAGATTAATTAGATCAAGCAGCTGTTTTGCTGTTCAGAATTATATATTTTCTTTCCTATACGCCACTAACCAAGAAACAAGAGAGACAGACCATTACGTTAATATATTTGCCTTAATCGATGGCTAATGAAGATTTAAGTTACAAAAATAAGATCTTTTTTTTAACTAAGTAGGCTTTTAGAATTGAATTCCATTCTGGAAATTAATTTGTGTATTCCTAACAGGTGCATTATTGATTTGGACGGATAACTATTTACAGTAAATATTTTAATAGAACTCGGGGACTTTGCTATTCCAGCCACAATTGAACCCATTTTGCCATATGAGGGCCGTTTTGTGATGAATTAAGCTATTTTTTGTTCTGATGTTTTAACACAATGTCCTTCGTGACGTCAAGTCTTTCTTCTTTTTTTCTTAAATAATAGATAACGGAAAGTTCAATGGGTTTATATTTCATATAATTTTACAGTACATATACTATATTACGTCATCACTTGTAGAGGTATTTATGTAGGCCTCCCGCCTGTTCGTCAGTCTAATTTATTTACTGTTTGTTTGTTTGTTTTGTTTTGTTTTGTTTAATGGCACCACTAGAGCACATTGTTTAATTAATCATCGGCTATTTGATGTCAAACATTTGATAATTCTGATCCGTAGTCATCAGAGGAAACCCGCTACATTTTTCTTATGCAGCAAGGAATCTTTTATATGCACTTTTCCACTTACAGGAAACTACCTACTATGGCCTTTGACCAGTTGTGGAGCACTGGTTGGAACGAGAAAAAAAACCCAGTTTGTTGAATGGATCCACCGAGGTGGTTCGATCCTGCGACGCAAGCACCTCAAGCGAGCACTCAACCGACTGAGCTAACTCCCGTCCCTTTATTTACTGAATAGGTGTTGTTTTAAAATACTGCTGAGGTACTAATTAATCTTAAACTGGATAACCTAACCACCGCATCATCAACATGGGTGGCTTAATGTGCACAATGCAATGGCAAGAGTGTAATAAATTCTTCTTCATCTTCTTCTTGACACACATCCCAAAATAAAAAATAAAAATAAAAATTAAGATAAAAAATACAAACGAACGAACGAATAAACAAAAACAAACAAAAAAAAGAAAAGAAAAAGGAACAGTAACATTAAAAGAAAGAAAGAAAAAACCCAGACAGAAAACACATACCACGGCCTTTGACCAGATGTGGTACAGTGGTTGGAACGAGAAAAAATACAACAATCAGTTGAAAGGATCCATCGAGGTGGTTCGATCCTGCGACACAAGCACCTCGGACGAGCGCTCGACCGACTGAGTAAAATCACGCCCCCGAATCAAAACGAAGATAAAACGAAAATAAACAAAAAGTAAAAGCTCAAGGACATTTTATTTCTTAAACAATATAGACTTCCAAAAGGTAAAGTGCCGTCATAAGTGCCTTTTACATTGTATAACACCACATCAAATCCCATAGACGACACTAGTAACATATGTGGCTAACACTCCTACCTGCAGCGCATCAATGAACATGTACACCATGGGTATTAATACTACCACCCCTCTCCCTTAAAATAAAATAAAAAAAAATATGGGGTCAAGCTGCTTATTTTAGAAGTAACGCGTAGCATCGACGACTACCGTAGTTCCGTACTAACATTCATGCTATTTTAGTAGGACCCCGCGAATGTTTGAAGCACAATGGTAGTTGGTACATTGACTCTAGATCAAATTAAATTACAGGAATTTACTAGCCAGAGGGACCAATATTTAATCAAAACAAGCACGGTCACATTTATCACCGATGACAGGACTGACTTCAATGGCGTAGGAAAAAAAAAGAAAAAAAAGAAAAAAAAAGAAACCAAAAAAAGAAAAGAAAAAGAAAAGAAAAAAAAAAGGATTTTATATTGGGTGTGGGGGAACCCACTATAGGTGTGGGGGTTGAACCCACACTATGTATGATCTATGATTTTATAAAATGTAATACAGTAAAACAAACAAAGTTTGATTGGTGGGCATTACCCTTGTGCCCACCCCACCCCCACCCCCAGCCAGTCGCTACGCCACTCACTGCTCTATCAAAAGTACGATGTACGTCGAATTTTGACCCAGCCGGATGTTATATGGTTTAGTACTACCTATTAGAGTGTCTTGCGGTCCAATACATATGTCTTCAGCATTCGAAGTTTTTGTTAAAAACCCGGCACATTTCTTAACACCTTTTGAAACAAAACATAATTTTAGAAAAAAACTATTTTTGTCTATTCTCAACTGTATTGCTATCTAGTTATTAACGTCACATAATTGTCACATAGTCTGCTTGCAAGACTCTCTTTACATATATATGTACTTGCAAAAAATATATGGTCCTTATATGTTTTAACGTAAATATGTTTTTAGATATGTTTATATAATTATTGAAACTCAGAATGCAGATTATATTTTTAACCAAATAATTATGCTAGTATAACCATTCATTTGATCAACTTATAACACGATTGCAAGACATCAGAATTGTTATATTCGTTTTCCTAAAATGTTGTCTGTTAACATTGGTTCTCGAGGACTATTATGTAATTTGCATTAAAATATTTTTTTATAAATTATTATAAGTACATGTTTTGTTGAACAACATACATATTTTGATAAAACACTGAAAAGTTTCTGCTGTAAGCTATACCACTAAACATTTCACTCACCGAAACAGGTAACGTAGTTAATAATATTTATTGCTGAAACATGCTGCAGGATTTGACGCACGTGCGGTGAATGTTGCTACATAACGGCCAGTTTATTCTTCATTTGAAGAGTAGAAATACTAATAAAAAGTTAGCTATTGGGATAACAGCTGTTTATAAATACTGAAATGTTTTAGAACCGAAAATGGTTAACCCATGATACGTACCTGTCCCCAGGGAGCGGGACGTAGCCCAGTGGTAAAGCGCTCGTCTGGGATCTATTCCCGTCAGTGGGTGTATTTGGGCGATTTCTCATTCCAAACAGTGCAGCATCAAAGGTACTTGACGATATTCAAAGAAGCGAAAACACTCGACTTCACATTATAAAATATAGCTGCTTGCTGTGTTATAGTAATTATATAATTTGCAGGGTTACTTTAAAATGAAGTATGGCATGGCCGTACCACCTTTTGCGTGGGTTATATTGTTGTATCTCTGAAAATATCCTTCACCAGTAAATTTGAAAAAGTGTCTGACAATCTCGAGTCGTACCATTATTTTTTACACTGTGCAAGCCCTGATTTGGTTTTCATACATGAGCGAATGACATTGTTAGCTATAATTAGTAAAATTCCTGACATATTTGATGAAATTAATCCACTATTTAAAAGAAAAACGCATATTTCAGGTCTCGACTCGAATTAAGGAAGAGTAATCCTTCCGTTTTCTGAGTAATGTAAAATCGCACGGCTTTACCAAATTCTGTTTACTCGAGGAATCCTTTGATGTAATTAATCATTCGGATCAAATAAATATTTTACCAGTGAGATTTGCATCAATCTAAATACCACAATAAAGATCTAGCCTTAAACGTTTGTGTGGTTTGCACTCATGGTTAAAGTTTGTTTTGTTTATCGACACCACTAGAGCATACTGGTTTATTAATCATCGGTCATTGCTTATTCAAGCACTTATGGTGTGCTGGAGGACTTTAGAATATGACATTTGTGGGACAGTTAGTGTTTGTGTCTTTGTTAAACGGCATCCTAACATTAAAACACTCGGCTATTTATTGTCTAGCGTTTGGTTATGTCAACACTTAATTGCAAACTAGCGGAACAGAGGAACCAGTTGCGGACACACAAACTACTCTTATCAACAACAAAAAAGCAACAGTAGATGTTTACATGCAAGTTTTACAAAACAAAAAAGCAGCAGTAGATGTTTACATGCAAGTTTTACAAAACAAAACATAAGAAGGCAAAAACCAACAAAACAAAAGACACACCCAAAAAACCCCAACAAACAAACAAACAAACAAACAAAAAATCCATAAAATATTAAACAAAGAAGACCCTATTGTTCTGTGTCCTAAAAAACAACAACAGAAGAACCCGCACACACCAAGCAAAAAATAACGACAAACACCCCTTTTCCCGCACCCCCCCCCCCCCAAAAAAAAAAAAAAATTAATAATATTTTTTTATTTTTTTTAAAACCCCAGCAAAAACAAAAAACCCAACAAAAACCTAACAAAATAAAAAGGAAAAAACAAAAACAAGAAAACCAAACAAAACTAAAACAACCTCCCCTCCCCACCCCCCAAAAAAACCCCCAAGAAAACCAAACAAAACTAAAACAACCTCCCCTCCCCACCCCCAACCCCAAAAAACACAACCCCAACCCCCTCCCTAAAAACAAACAAACTTGACAAGAGATGATCATACATGCTTGTGTCCTAATCCGTTGCACCACCCACCCCTTTAATTCAGGCCAGACTCGGCCCTAAATCCAGACGTACCTTTGACATTTAGACCCATCAGTCGTCACAACAAAATCTACCGAATCGTGCAATCAGTCGCTAGCAATAGAAATCTGATAAGTGAAATATTCAACTACGGTTCATTGCAGTTTATATATCAAATAACCTTTAAGTTTAAGTGTTTAATGTGTCGTAAAGGTGTTCCACACATCAACAGATAATCTGTAATGTTATGATGACAACCGGAAATGACGTAACTAAGGAGTTTAGGTTTCAATACATAGATGGTATGTGCCATTGAAATTCATGTTAAGTTGTCCAACTTCAAATGAAGATTATTGGGTTCTCATTGGCACTAACAAAAGAACAACATACACCATTGCGAACATACATTATATAAGCATTTATTTCCGTCTCATTGTTTTTGCTATATGACCGCATCTGGCTGTAGTTTCGGTCCGAACAGATGCCGCCTCTTCCGCAATACCATTGAAAAATACAAATGGTTTTAAATATGTTTCATAAATTATTGTAAGTACATACGTTTTGTTGAACAACATACATATTTTGATAAAACACTGAAAGGTTTCTGCTGTAAGCTATACCACTAAACATTTCACTCACCGAAACAGGTAACGTACTTAACAATATTTACTGCTGAAGCATGCTGCAGGTTTTGACGTACGTGCGGTAAACCTTGCTTCATAACGGCCAGTTTATTCTTCATTTGAAGCGTAAAAATACTAATAATAAAAAGGTAGCTATTGGGATAACAGCTGTTTATAAATACTGACATGCTTTAGAACCGAAAATGGTTAACCCATGATACGTTCCTGTCCCCTTGGAGCGGGACGTAGCCCAGTGGTAAAGCATTCGTCTGGGATCTATTCCCGTCATTGGGCGTATTTGGGCGATTTCTCATTCCAGACAGTGCAGCACGACTGGTATATCAAAGACACTTGACGATATTCAGAGAAGCGAAAACACTCGACTTCACATTATAAACTATAGCTGCTTGCTGTGTTATGGTAATGATATAATGTGCAGGGGTACTTTAAAATGAAGTATGATATGGCCGTACCACGACCCTAAATCCAGATATACATTTGACATTTAGACCCATCGGTCGTCACAACGAAATCCATCGAATCGTGTAACCAATCGCTAGCAATAGAAACCCGATAAGTGCAGTTTATATATCAAATAAACTTCAAGAGTAAGTGTTTAATGTGTCGTAAAGGTGTTCCACACATCAACAGATAATCTGTAATGTCAGGATGACACCCGGAAATGACGTAACTAAGGAGTTTATGTTTCAATACAATGACGTTATCTGCCATTGAAATTCATGTTAAGTTGTCCAACTGCAATTGAAGATTATTGGGTTCTCGTTGGCACTAACAAAAGAATAACATACACCATTGCGAACATACATTATATAAGCATTTATTTCCGTCTCATTGTTTTTGCTATATGACCGCATCTGGCTGTGGTATCGGTCAGAACAGATGCCACCTCTTCAGCAATACCATTGAAAAATACCAATTGTTATTATTCCCAAATTACTACTAGCAGCAGCAGCATAAGCAGTAACAGTAACAGTAACAGTAGCAGTAGCAGTAGCAGTAGCAGTAGCAGTAGCAGTAGCAGTAGCAGTAGCAGCAGCAACAGCAGCAGCAGCAGCAGCAGTAGCAGTAGCAGTAGTAGTAGTAGTAGTAGTTTATTTACTTTAAGCCGTGTGGCTCATAAGCATACAATTATATACAATATATATAACATATATAAACAATCATCAGCATAAACATAAACAATTGTATGTGTATTTGGAGGATGGACTTAGTTATATTTTCCAAGGTTACAAAGTCGTTTTCTGTTCTGAACAGATAGTAATTGTATTTATTTAAAAACAGACGGTCTTAACCAGTAGTAGTATTTTATATACAATATGCGAATACATACTAAAATAAAATGAAATTCATCTTCAATGTTATCCCGATTACACACACGACATTTTCTCTGTGATGGTTCAGTTCCATAATACCTTCCTTATTCAAGTGAATATGTGAACGACAACGTATGTCACAATTAGGAACTATAGTGGGCCGTCATCAATGAACTCTCACCCGGAAGAGAATGGTCTAGTGAGATCTTATATTCGTATTTTTGGCGAGCGGTCTACCGCTGTTGGGGTGGAATGTCGTAGACCAATGGTGTTTGGCGCTTGCTGACATGATGCATGATCGAACGAGGATCGATCTCGGTTAGTGGCCCAAATGGGATGTTTATCGTTCAAGTAAACTCGTGTAACAAACTCCGTGGTATGTACCATCCCGTATACAAGTACTATACTGTCTGTGGAATGATGCTCTCTTGCTGCAGTATAAAACTATTTATATTAAAATATTTAGTTTAATCTTTCTTTCATTCTTTTCTTTCTTTCTTTCTTTCTTTCTTTCTTTCTTTCTACATGTCCTACAAGAGTTGGCATAGTGGTGACCAGAATGGATAGGGTAATCAAGATCCATCTTGTCCCTGAAAAAAATAATCTAATTATGTTCGTGCTTATATCCAATTAAGGTTTAAGCTCGCTGTCCTGGGCACACACGTCAGCTATCTGGGCGGTCTGCCCAATGGGTTAGTTGTTAATGTTTAGTGAGAGAGAAGAGGGTGTAGTGGTGTCACACCTACCCATCGAGTCGTTAAAACTCGCTCTGGGTGGGAGCCGATACCGGGCTGCGAACCATGTACCTACCAGCCTTATGCACGATGGCTTAACCGCGTCATCACCGAGGCCGATAAAAACAAAACAAATCTCTTGCATGAGCACATGCAAGATGGAGAGACAATAATGCTACGTTAAGACGTATTCGAGAGAAAGCAAATCTCCGTACAAAAGGCTTGCCCTAGAAATCTTTAATCCTTGAGTAGTGTTACCGTGAACCCCGCAACAGATGGTTCTGCGGCCCAGATACCGCGAACACTGGCAATCGATCACCAGCGTCAGATTCCATTACTTAAAAAAACAAGCAACAAAACTAATACGAGACTGTAATAATAATTATTAAAAGGTACAGAAACGCACGTAGGTCGACTACAATTACAGAGAGAGAGAGAGAGAGAGAGAGAGAGAGAGAGAGAGAGAGAGAGAGAGAGAGAGAGAGAGAGAGAGAGAGAGAGAGAGAGAGAGAGAGAGAGAGAGAGAGGGGGAGAGAGGGGGAGGGAGAGAGAGAGAGAGAGAGAGAGAGGGGAGGGAGAGGGAGAGAGAGAGAGAGAGAGAGAGAGAGAGAGAGAGAGAGAGAGAGAGAGAGAGAGAGAGAGAGAGAGACGGACACAGAAACCCGTCAAAAGGTCTGCAACCCTGCCTTTCAAACATTCGTCCTACGTGCCTGTTTCCGCAGACAGTGAACTTAACCTAATACAGCTTACCAATCAATTTAATTTGTTTGTCGCCTCCATAGAAATCTAATGAATAATTAACGACTAAGACAAAAACATATTATTTTGCACTTTCCATGGTAAGTGAACAACATCATTTATCATCATCATCATCATCATCATCATCATCATCATCAACAACACCCCATCACCACCATCATCATCATCATTATTACCATCATCATCAATTATCATCACCATCAGCATCATCAATTGTCATCATCATCATCATCATCATTATTATCATCATCATCATCATCACCACCACCACCATCATCATCATCATCATCACTATCATCATCAACTGCAGCACAATCACCATCATTATCATCATAATCAGCATCATCAGCAAGGACGTAGCGTAGGCTGGACCTAGGTGTGGGGTCGAATCTGAACATAGCTGACACGTTGTGTACATTTTCCCCGGGCACCTATATGATTACCAGTAGTCTAATATTGCATTCTAAAAACAAAACTGGTATGCAGTGTTGTAATATGCATATCATCGAAGACTACACAACACTGCGAGAACTGTCTGTTCAGCCAGGCACGTCCGCCGTGGCACAGTAATGGGGTGCACGACTGTTTTATTTGGCAGAGCGATTGTAGTCCTTTTCCTTGCCAAGGCAACAGTCTGTAGCAGGAAACATTTCAACCATCTTCTACTTGATTCTGCCACATATGTTTCGTAATATTAAATGACATTTGGTGCGGGATGTAGCTTAGTCGATTGAGTGCTCGCTTGAGGTGCTTGCGTTGCAGGATCGAACCAACTCAATGGATCCATTCGACTGTTTTTAATCTCGTTCCAACCAGTGCACCACAACCGGTCAAAGGCCGTGGTTTGTGCTTGTTTGTCTGTGGGAAAGTGTGTATAAAAGACCTCTTGCTATGTATCAGATTTACTAAGTGTTTGACATCCAATTGAGGATAATTAATTAATGAGTGTGCTCTAGTGGTGTCTTTAAACAAAACAAACTTTTTTAACTATAAAAGTTTACCTTCGGGGTGGGGGTTCGTCAGTATTCCCCGAACTCCCCTAGCCTACGCCCATGATGTTGATGATGATCATCATTATCATCATGACCATCATCGTCATCATCATCATTGTCGTCGTCGTCATCATCATCATCACCATCGTCATCATCATCATCATCATTATCATTGTCATCACCATCATCATCACCATCGTCATCATTATCATCATCATTATCATTGTCGTCATCATCATCATCACCATTGTCATCATCATCATCATCATTATTATTGTCGTCATCATCATCACCATCGTATCCTGTCTATGGGATGGTGCATATAAAATATCACTTGCTGCTAATCGAAAAGAGTAGCCCATGAAGTGGCGACAGCGGGGTTTTTCTCTCTCAATATATTTGTGGTCCTTAACCATATGTCTGACGCCATATGACCGTAAATAAAATATGTTGAGTGCGTCGTTAAATAAAACATTTCTTTCTTTCATCACTATCGTCGTCGTCATTATCATAATGATGATGATCATCATCTTCTTTGTCATCGTCGTCGTCATTGTTATTATTATTTTATTATTATTGTTGTTGTTAATGTTATTATTGTTGTAGTAGTTGAAATTACTATCATTTACCATTTCAGCAAAACTTGTTTTTACCTAGAACAGTACAGCAAACTTAGAGTAATAAACAAATGAGGATCATTCGTTATTTTCACCCATATCATAATTCATTAGCATGTCTGACAGCAGATATTTGGCACCATTATAATTGGATTATTATTGATATTCCGCTAACCTATTACTCAAGCGGTGGCCCAAGAGATGGCTCTACGCTTTTTGACATTTTCGCCAATTCATAAAGTATTTATGTTTTGGCAATGATGTCTCCGTGCTTTGATTCGATTGGGCTGTCCAGTGACAGCTATTCTGTTTGAATTATCATTATCTATAATATAATAAGCAAGGTTGTTTTTTAACACTTTCCATTTATTCTGACCGCTTCTCCTCTTTTGATTTCTACTGCCGACAGTCTTATTTGTACCTATCCAATACCGTATTTAGTAAGGGTCTTTTTACGTTCAAGTCCAGTCGACTACCATACACACATGATGATAAATATTGCATACACAGATTTATCCCATAACTTACTCATGATATCCATGTCATAAACCCATGTGATAACAATGTGAATATTAACCCGGTTAATAATGGTATGCAAATTTGCAAGGTATCTAGGTAATAATGTGTTGCTGTAGATGGGACATTTGCTTACAAGCCAACAAGACTTGTAGCCTATACCTGAGCGTAACGTTTTCAAAGATTTAGTTAAAATGCGTGACCTCAAACTAATTTGATGACGTTATATTACCGATGGTGGTGACTCTAGTACTGATATTTACTTTAAACTTGATTAAAATGTAATTTTAGAATTGCTATAGGATAAACAGAATTCGCTACCTGTGTTTTTTTAAGATATAAAATATCAAACTCGTCTAGTTAAGCCTCGACAAATACCGATTAACATAGACTCGGTTGTATATATTTTCCATGTTAAAATATATTCATGACGAATCTTCTATAAATACTACGGAATGGATCCTAGACTGACCAAGTATAAGGCGAAAACTTTACCTCCCTCTTTCACATTCCCTTCTTTGCCATAGAACAATGCCAATTACCATGCTTTCCTGAAAAAGGGGGCGGGACGTAGCCAAGCGGTAAAAGGCTATCTTTAGGCGCGGTCAGTTTGGGATCGATACCCCACTGGGATATTTCTCATCCCCCCCCCCCCCCCCCCCCCCCTCCGTGCACCACGACTGGTATATCAAAGGCCGTGTTATGTGCTATCCTGTCTGTGGGCTGAAAGAAAGAAATGGTTTATTTAACGACACACTCAACACATTTTGTTTACGGTTATATGGCGTCGGACATATGGTTAGGGACAACACAGATATTGAGATAGGAAACCCGCTGTCGCCACTTCATGGGCTACTATTTTTAATAAGCAGCAAGGGGTCTTTTATATGCACCATCCCACCGACAGGGTCGCACATACCACGGCCTTTGATGTACCAGTCGTGGTGTACTGGCTGGAGCGAGAAATAGCCCAATGGTCCCACCGACGAGGATCGATCCCAAACCGACCGCGCCTCAAGCGAGCGCTTTACCACTGGGCTACATCCCGCCCCGCACGGAATGTCTGACGTCAGCGGATAGTAGCATTACATAACAGACTCTGTTTCATGTCAGACATGCACGTACACGCCGCTGCTCGTCAAACTCTTAATTGGATTCCTGTCACTGGAATTAAATGTTGCTTGACATTTCTATTTGGAAATGTCACGGCATGTTTAAACAAGGGTCTGTTGGGACATGTCACGGCATATTTAAGCAAGGGTGGACCCAGGAAAAATAAGAGGCATTCTGTTTTGTTTCGTCTTTTTTATGTTTTCTTTTTCTTAGGTGTTCGTTGTTGTGGTTGTGGTTGTTGCTGTTGTTGTTGTTTCTTTTTTGTTCAACCCCACCCCCCTATCCCAAGTCAGGCCACCGATCGTATCGGAGGTCGGACACGGGATGAGCGTCGTAAACTAGTTATCTATCTATTTAATTTCTTTTTGACCGCCCGATCTGATCTAGCGACCAAATTTAATGAATAGAATTTTCTTAATTAATTATATTAATTAGAGATTCGCGTCAAAGGCCCACTATTTAATTTTTGGATGTAAATTTCAAAATTGTCCCCGTAATGTTTTTGTCTGTCCCGGAGCAAGTCACTAGCTATCCACAGACAGGCCCCGGGACAGACATGCTCGAAACTCTAGTGGTATATGAGACTGGCCCTGGGACAGCCATGCTCGAAACTCTAGTGGTATATGAGACAGGCCCCGGGACGGACATGCTTGAATCTCTAGTGGTATATGAGACTGGCCCCGGGACGGACATGCTCGAAACTCTAGTGGTATATGAGACTGGCCCCGGGACGGACATGCTCGAAACTCTAGTGGTATATGAGACTGGCCCCGGGACAGCCATGCTCGAAACTCTAGTGGTATATGAGACAGGCCCCGGGACGGACATGCTCGAAACTCTAGTGGTATATGAGACTGGCCCCGGGACGGACATGCTCGAAACTCTAGTGGGTATACTGAGGACAGGCTCCTCTAGGGTACGGACAGGCCCCGGGACGACACTCGAACTCTAGTGGTATATGAGACTGGCCCCGGGACGGACATGCTCGAAACTCTAGTGGTATATGAGACAGGCCCCGGGACGGACATGCTCGACACTCTAGTGGTATATGAGACAGGCCCCGGGACGGACATGCTGGAAACTCTAGTGGTATATGAGACAGGCCCCGGGACGGACATGCTGGAAACTCTAGTGGTATATGAGACAGGCCCCGGGACGGACATGCTCGAAACTCTAGTGGTATATGAGACTGGCCCCGGGACGGACATGCTCGACACTCTAGTGGTATATGAGACTGGCCCCGGGACGGACATGCTCGAAACTCTAGTGGTATATGAGACAGGCCCCGGGACGGACATGCTCGAAACTCTAGTGGTATATGAGACAGGCCCCGGGACGGACATGCTCGAAACTCTAGTGGTATATGAGACTGGCCCCGGGACGGACATGCTCGACACTCTAGTGGTATATGAGACTGGCCCCGGGACGGACATGCTCGAAACTCTAGTGGTATATGAGACAGGCCCCGGGACAGACATGCTCGACACTCTAGTGGTATATGAGACAGGCCCCGGGACAGACATGCTCGACACTCTAGTGGTATATTCGCACTCCCACTCTTTTTTGTTTTATTTTTGTTTTATCTTCTTTTTTTAAAGTTTTGTTTGTTTTTGTTTTTGTTTTTTTTGTTGTTGTTTTTTGTTTTTTGTTGTTGTTTCTTTGGGTTTGTTTTTTTTTTTTTTGGGGGGGGTGTGTGTGTGTGTGTTTAAGATTTGGAGAGGGGGAGTTTGAGAATTGGGGTTGCAGTTCACTTTTACACACCAAACACCCTCCCTCCCCCCCCCCCCCCCCCCCCCCACCCCACCCTCGATGTATCCATCTTTTAAAACTAAATTATCTAATCATCTAATGGCATAATACAAAACAAGCCACGAGATTTTACGGAAAACAACGTTTCCGGTATCGTGTCGGTAGCCTATTAGATAAAAAACTACCACTGAACCGAGAGTCCAGTATCCATTACCATGTCACAGTTTGTCATGGGCCTCACTGGCCATAGGATAGGAAACCACAACATTTGAAATATTGTGGCTTGCAAAACGATCTGCGCTAGTCTAAATCACTACTAATGTGGCATTCAGACATCAGTGATTCACCGTGGTGTAAAGCACTCGCTTGATACACGATCGGTTTAGGATCGATCCCTGAGGTTGGCCCCATGTGACTATTTCTCGTTCCAGCCAGTGCTCCACATCTGGTGTATCAAAGGCCGTGGTATGTCTGTGGGATGGTGCATATAAAATATCCCTTGCTGCTAATCGTAAAGACTAGCCCATGAAATGGCCACAGAGGGTTTCCTCTCTATATATCTGTGTGGTCCTTAACCACGTGTCTGACGCCATATAACCGTAAATAAAACATGTTGAGAGCGTCGTTAAATAAAACATTTCCTTCCTTCAGTCGTTCACTGATTCAGATCATATAGAGGGTTTTTGTCTGAAATCTTAGACAGTGCTACATTTACAAAATAAATGTCATTCCCCTAATAATGTGTGTGCGGTGGGGAGGGGGTGCGGAGAGGGTGACGTTGCCCAGTTGTTAAGTGTTCGCCTGTTGCGCCGTCGGTCTGGGGTCGAAACCCGTCGGTGGGCCCATTGGGCCATTTCTCATTCCAGCCAGTGCACCACGACTGGTATATTACAGGCCGTGGTATGTGCTATCCTGTCTCTGTCTCTTTCTGGAATCATTGTTGTCTCTGTCTGCTTCACTCTCTCTCTCTCTCCGCCATCTCTCTCTTCTCTCTCTCTCTCCTCTCTAACTCCATCTCTCTCTCTCGCTCCTCTCTCTCTCCTCTCCTCTCTGTCGCTCTCCTCCATCTCTCTCTCGCTCTCTCCATTTCTCTCTCCATTTCTCTCTCTCCTCCGTCTTTCTCTCTCTCCTCTCTCTCTCTCTCTCTCTCTCTCTCTCTCTCTCTCTCTCTCTCTCTCTCTCCTCCACTCTCTCTCTCTCTCCTCTCTCTCTCCTCGTCTCTTCCTCTCTCTCTCATCTCTCTCCTCTCTCCTCAACTCCTCTCTCCTCTCTCTCTGCCGATAGTTAAAAGTGTTGAATAGTAAGTCTACAATGTGCCTTTCCTTTAGATAATACCCCTAGTAGTCGCCAACTAAACAAAATTTCCATAGGGTATCTACAAATAAATGTATTGTTCCTTCACTTTGTTGAAAAGACGAGTCAGGAGGAGTTTATGAAGAGTGGGTCTAAAATGCGACAAGCGACATTTCTAAGAGGGTGTAATAATTTACCCTGTTCGCCAATGTCTCTCTCCTGTGCCTCTCTCGTATTCTAGCTTGCGACGAATGGACGTCACGACCCAGCGGTCGATTTAAGACTATTTATCTACGGTGTTTAATATGCCGGTTCGTTAGATCTAGACTCGTTAAGCATAGTGGTACGTATGTACATGACTGGCGCTCTCATGGCTTTTAGAAAGACACAGAATCTTAGCCCGAGGTCAGCAGAATTGATGTTTGTTATCCTCTGAGACTGTTATGTGGCCTCTCTGACAGACGAAATAACTATTTTAATATACCCATTACGCGTATGAATAGGGCCTACATTTAATCACATGTTGTGTCTGGATTAAGAGGTCACAGGGGAAGGAATATACTTTAGTGACCGGCCTCAGTTGCGCAGTGGTTAAGCCATCGGACTACAGGCTGGTAGGTACAGGGTTCGCAGCCCGGTACTGGCTCCAACCCAGAGCGCGTTGTTAAGGGCTCAATGCGTAGGTGTAAATCTACTACACCCTCTTCTCTCTCACTAACAACTAACAATTTGAGCCAGCTAACGTGTTGCTAACGTTGGCGAACTCTTTGATTGGTTCCCGACAAAGCCACTTGGTTTACCGTGAAGCGCATAAACCAGTTTGTCTCCTCAGTCTGGCTATTATATTCTGTTTTCAGTTTATTTTCGTGTTTATAACCAATCAAGGTCCAAGCACGCTGTCCTGGGCACACACTACTCAGTTATCTGGGCTGCCTGTCCAGGACAGTGGGTTAGTTGTTAGTGGTTAGCTATAGAGAAAAGGATGTAGTGGTCTAACACCTACCCATTGAGTCATTAAAACTCGCTCTGGGTGGGAGCCTGGTACCGAGCTGCGAACCCTGTACCTACCAACCGTATGTGCGATTACAGTGGGTTAGTGATTAGTTGTTAGTGGTTACTGAAAGAGAAGAGGACATAGTGGTCTTACGGTTATATGGCGTCAGACATTATTATGGTTAAGGACCACACAGATTGAGAGAGGAAACCCGCTGTCGCCACTTCATAAAACTCGCTCTGGATGGGTGCCGGAACAGGGCTGCGAACCCTGTACCTACTAGCCTTATGTCCAATGGCTTAACCACGACATCATCGGTCTGGCTGAAGTCAAGGCCGAGGTCGCTGGCCCCGCACCTGTAATGTACGTCATGAACCTCCAGACTTATAAGCGCGTATTTAAAAGGTCGGTGTGGTTAATCTCCGTTCTGTAATAATAGGATAGTATTAGCTCCGGAGTTAGTCACTGGCGAAGTCAGAGGCTAAATCCGTGGTGGGCGTGCCTGAACCTCTGTGGATAGGGGCACGTAAAAAGAGTTTCCCAGTTTCCCAGGATAGTAGATGTAATCGTGGTGTGTAACCCTCCGAGGTCGTTAGCGCATAACAAACCCTTGTCGTGGTTAAGCCATCGGCCATAAGGCTGGTAGGTACTGGGTTCGCAGCTCAGTACCGGCTCCCAACCAGAGCGAGTTTTATGAAGTGGCGACAGAGGGTTTCCTCTCTCAATCTGTGTGGTCCTTAACCATATGTCTGACGCCATATAACCGTAAATGAAATGAGTTGAGTGCGTCGTTAAATAAAAACATTTCCTTTCTTCCATATATATATATATATATATATATATATATATATATATATATATATATATATATATAATATATTAAAATAAACCCATGTACATCCTTATCCATTTCACCTTCACTGTATAGTTGTTTGCAAGATGTGTAGACACTTGATATTTGTAAACATTTATCTGTATAGCCTCTTGGTAGATTTTTATTTTGCTAAATTCAATTAAACAATTGATGCAAATCAATTTGAAATTTATTTCCAGAATATTTAAATATTATTGTGCTACTACTTTTACTGATAATATCGATCAATGAATGAATGAATGAATCTTTAACGACACCCCGGCACGAAAAATACATCGCCTATTGGGTGTCAAACTATGGTAATGCAAACAAATAAAGTGATGATCAACATCAATATAACAATTCAAGATTTAAATAAAAACACAGTGTAAAGAACTGTGCAAAAATACAAATATCTCAGATAGATACTGACTTTTACTAACAATTTCAATTCTATGCCGAAGAAAACAAGGGGATTTGTGCTGTATTGGCCATTCTCAAAGAGAATGTTACACCCCTGCACCACGGTGAGGTTACAGCACGCGCAGGGAATATTATCGATTATAGCATTATAAAGCATGTTAATTCTGAACTAATATTAATGTCTGTGTAGTAGGTTCGAAATCTGCCAATTGACACTTTGGCTTTGTGCCAAAAAATAATTTGAGGGTACCTAATAAAAATAAAACAGATACTAAATGTTCCTTGTAGGTGGTTATGGGTTTGAAATATTTCCGAAATAGACATTGAGTTTCATGTACTTTGATAAATGTACAAAATAAAACCAGCACGTTTTTACTATTATCTTTTTAAAAATTATTAAAATGTATCCATTAATATTATTTCCAAGATTTTTGGGTACGCAATTTTACCCTTGTTACGTAATTTTACCCTTGATATACTCTGGGAGAAGCCCTGTTTGTGTTTTTAAATATTATATCTACAGGGTCGACGTTTCTGCGTTTCTGATAGTGGACTGGTTGGAATCCCTCACTCCCCACCCCCCACCCCCCAAAAAAAAGAAAAACAAAGAAAAACAAAAAGAAAAACAAACAAACAAACCCAAACAAAACAAAACAAAACAAAAAACACACACAAAAACAAACAAATAAAACAAACAAAAAACCTAGCAAAAAAACAAAACAAAAAAAAACCAAGCAAAAAACAACCCACACAGACAAAAAACAACAAAAAAAAACAAACAAAAAACCCCAAAAACAACACAAAGAACACACAAGAAAAAACAACAAAACAACAACGATATCAAACTTTAGTAAAACCAACACAACACCAGCTGGTACACAAAACGTAGTTTAAATTAATTTACCACGAGTTGGTCAGATGAAAACACCTTTTAATGACAACAAGTCGTCTCACATATCTCACAAACGACAAGCTTGGACTTATTTAATGTTAGGTGCACTTGGAACTTTGACTCGATTCTGTTTGTACCGACTCCAAAACCTGAGTGAGTGTCCGCAAGGCTCAATGGGTTGGTGTAAACAAAGGCCATGGTTTGTGCTATCCTGCCTGGGGGAAGCGCAAATAAAAGATCCCTTGCTGCTAATCGCAAAAAGTAGCCCATGTAGTGGCGACAGCGGGTTTTCTCTCAAAATCTGTGTGGTCCTTAACCATATGTCTGACGCCATATAACCGAAAATAAAATGTGTTGAGTGCGTCGTTAAATAAAACATTTCTTTCTTTCTTTCCATATTGTTTGGTACACCGCTACGTTTAATGATCCATGCATAAGACATTGCTACGTACGCAGGTTACACGCTTTCAGGTCACTCATTCAAAAGTTGTTGTTTTTTCTTTCATTCATTGTTTCATTAATTAATTCATTCATTCATTCATTTCATCCCGTCGGTTGCCCCATTCGACTATTTCTCGTTCCAGCCAGTCCTCCACAACTGGTGTAACAAAGGCCGTAGTATGTACTATCCTGTCTGTGGGATGGTGCATATAAAATATCCCTTGCTGGTAATCGAAAAGAGTAGGTCATGAAGTGGCGACAGCGGGTTTCCTCTCTCTATATATCTGTATGATCCTTAGCCATATGTCCGACGCCACATAACTGTAAATAAAATGTGTTGGGTACGTCGTTAAATAAAACATTTCCTTTCTTTCTTCCTTCCTTCATTTCATTTGAAGTTACGTTTCTTGTTTACTTAAAACAAGGTTCAAGAAAGTTGTCCACGGCACACACCTGTGTATCCAGAATAGGGGATATTATTGAGAGAGAGAGAGAGAGAGAGAGAGAGAGAGAGAGAGAGAGAGAGAGAGAGAGAGAGAGAGAGAGAGAGAGAGAGAGAGAGAGAGAGAGAGAGACAGACAGACAGAGATACAGACGGAAAGAGAGAGAGTATATATGTGTGTGATAGAGAGAGAGAGAGAGAGAGAGAGAGAGAGAGAGAGAGAGAGAGAGAGAGAGAGAGAGAGAGAGAGAGAGAGAGAGAGAGAGAGAGAGAGAGAGAGAGAGACAGACAGACAGACAGACAGACAGACATACGGAAAGAGAGAGAGTATATATGTGTGTGATAGAGAGAGAGAGAGAGAGAGAGAGAGAGAGAGAGAGAGAGCCAGAGAGAGACGGGGAGAGTGGGAGGAGAGACTGGGCTGCTAGAGATTACAATGAGTTCTTATTCTATTTGACTCGGAAATAGTAATCATTGTTTCACTGATTGGAATCGAGCTTGCAACCCATGGGGCCTCAGGCTATCATTGAACTACCGAACCCATCGCCCGACATAGGAATTAATTAAAATGTCTAATCTTCACTCACGACTATTACCACTGATAGCGTGCTCCAAGCTTAATTTAATTTAATTTAATTACGAGCTCAATAATACAGCTGTTGTGACAGACTGGCATGGCAATATGTATAATATCTGTACTTACGTTAAAGGTAGCGATGGACGGATACGCTTGAGGTTTTAGTGAATAAAAACAGGCAAAGGGTGTATAGCACTAAACCAAATCGGATATACGACAATGTGGCTAAAACTGAAGCGTACAGCGTTGCCATCATCATAATATATTATATACCATGGATATAAATACTACACACAAGTTTGTTTTGTTCATCGATACCACTAGAGCACATTGATGTATTAATCATCAGCGAGAGGATGTCAAACATATTGTCATTTTGTCACAATCATAGAGAGGAAACCCGCTACAATGTTTCCATTAGTAACAAGGAATCTTTTATCTGCACCATCCCACAGACAGGATAGCACATACTACGACCTTTGATATACCAGTCGTGGCGCACTTGCTGGAACGAGAAATAGCCCAATGAGCCCACCGACGGGGATAAATACTACAACCCCTAGATCTGATGCATGCAGATTTTCCATCAATATATATCTTATACGACATGGATATAAATAATACAGCCTCTCTCCCTTAAAGTAAATAAGAAAACAATGGGGAAGAGGTAAGCTGCTCCTTTTTAGATATACCGGGAAGCGTGATTGCAAGCCAAACCACAGCAAAACAAGCAAGCCAAACCAAAACAAGCAAGCCACCCCACAACAAAACAAGCAAGCCAAACCACAACAAGCAAGCCACCCCACAACAAAACAAGCAAGCCAAACCACAACAAAACAAGCAAGCCAATCCAAAACAAGCAAGCCACCCCACAACAAAACAAGCAAGCCAAACCACAACAAGCAAGCCACCCCACAACAAAACAAGCAAGCCAAACCACAACAAAACAAGCAAGCCAAACCACAGCAAAACAAGCAAACCAAAACAAAACAAGCAAACCAAACCAAAACAAAACAAGCAAGCCACCCCACAACAAAACAAGCAAACCAAACCACATCAAAACAAGCAAGCCACCCCACAACAAAACAAGCAAACCAAACCACAACAAAACAAGCAAACCAAACCAAAACAAAACAAGCAAGCCAGACCACAACAAAAAAAGCAAACCAAACCACAACAAAACAAGCAAGCCAGACCACATCAAAACAAGCAAGCCAGACCACAACAAAAAAAGCAAACCAAAACAAAACAAGCAAACCACCCCACAACAAAACAAGCAAGCCACCCCACAACAAAACAAGCAAGCCAAACCACAACAAAACAAGCAAGCCAAACCACAGCAAAACAAGCAAACCAAACCAAAACAAAACAAGCAAACCAAACCACATCAAAACAAGCAAACCAAACCACATCAAAACAAGCAAGCCACCCCACAACAAAACAAGCAAACCAAACCAAAACAAAACAAGCAAGCCAGACCACAACAAAACAAGCAAACCAAACCACAACAAAACAAGCAAACCAAACCAAAACAAAACAAGCAAGCCAGACCACAACAAAAAAAGCAAACCAAACCACAACAAAACAAGCAAGCCAGACCACATCAAAACAAGCAAGCCAGACCACAACAAAAAAAGCAAACCAAACCACAACAAAACAAGCAAGCCAGACCACATCAAAACAAGCAAGCCAGACCACAACAAAAAAAGCAAACCAAACCACAACAAAACAAGCAAGCCAAACCACATCAAAACAAGCAAATCAAACCACATCAAAACAAGCAAGTCAAACCACAACAAAACAAGCAAGCCAAACCACAACAAAACAAGCAAGCCAAACCACAACAAAACACACAAAACAAACACACAAACCAAATCAAACAATTCAACCTCCACTGAAGGGATTCGAACCATAGACTCTCAGTCCGAGAGTCCAGTGTTCTACCAACTGAGCTAATTTCCACTAGCTACTGCCAGTGGGAGCACTTTATACCAACACTCGTACTACACACACACAACAGCAACAACAACAACAACATGTCATTCTACTTTTAGTAGGGGTCTGAGTATGTTTCAAACACAGTTACCTAGTTGGTACACTGAGACCGAAAATTAAATTACATGAAGTTACTTGCCAGATGAATCAATATTGTACGACAACAAACACTGTCACGTGTATCACCAGTGTCAGAACTGGTAGTGTTAACTGTGGATTGAAAAACACACACAACAAGCAGCAAACAAACAAACAAACACACAAACAACAAACAAACAAAATACAAACAAACAAAACAAACAAACAAATAAAAATAGACAACACCAGCAACTATAACAATAAACAAAAACAAACCCAACAACATACACACACACACACACACACATACACACAAACACACAAACACACACACACACACACATATATACGCACAAACATACAAACACACACACACACATACACACACACACACACACTAACACACATACACACACACACATACGCACAAACACACAAACACACACACATACACACACACACACACACACACACACACACACACACACTCACTCACTCACACACATACACACACACACATACGCACAAACACACAAACACACACACACACATATATGCACAAACATATACACACACACACACACACACATACACACACACACACACACTCACTCATACACATACACATACACACACACACACAAACACACACAGACATACACAAACACACTCACACATATACACATACACACAAACAAACACAGACACACACACACACACACACACACACACAAGAAAAAAACAGCAACAAGAAGACACGTCATATAACAACAAAAGCTGCACTCTCACTTCTGTAAATAGTAACATTAGGAGTGTTCGTTTCTGTCTATTTTTTAACTTACCATTAATCGTCAATTTTGTTCTGTTTCACATACTGGGTTGGCCATCAAGTCACAACAATAAGTAACTTCAATGAGTATTTCTATCAAACCCAGATGGTATAACTCATTCTCGTGTAATCCAGGGATGGAGGAAAGGAAATTGGTGTTTTACAAATCTGAAGCACAAAATTTAATCAACATTCAATAACACTTAGATGTTTAATACAAATGTATTGCGTGGTACAATACGAGAAACCCATTTCATAAAGAAACAGTTTAAATATATGTTGCGGGGGTGGGGGATATTTCGTGTTATAGTTGGGGGTTTTTTTTTCCGTTAATTTAGTTTTTTTTTTTTAATTCTACTGCCCACTCTTCTTTGTCTCTTTGTCCCCCCCCCCTCCAAATCTGACCTCTAGTTGTCTACTTTCGTTTTGTTATCCACCTCCGCACCCCAAGAAATAGCCCAATGGACCCACCGACAGGGATTGATCCCAGACCGACCGCGCATCAGGCGAGCGCTGTACCACTGAGCTACGACTTCCCGCCCCTCCTCTGGAGGCACGAGCGACTTTAAAACTATTTAAAAAGGTATTGAAGTTACAAGAAGTGAAACTAAAAACCATAAAATATGTATATGTCTATTTGTATATAAAAACAAAATCTTTGGCGACGTAATAAATAAGATGGCAACTCTTTGCTTTAATTTTAACAATATCCGAGAGGCTTAAAAGTAATGAAATATTTTTTGTTTATCTAAATGATTATTATACAACACAATTCAAGATTAATATTTGTGTACCTAGTACCCTCTGCAACTCGGTGATATTCATCATGCACTGGACTACATCTTGGTCAGGGCGAGACGTAGCCCAGTGGTAAAGCGCTCACTAGATGCGCGGTCGGTATGGGATCGATCCCCGTCGGTGTGCTCATTGGACTATTTATCGTTCCAACCAGTGCTCCACAATTGGTATATCAAATCGGGGTATGTCTGTGGGATGATGCATATAAAATACCCCTTACTACTAATGGTAAAATGTAATGAGTTTACCAAATGTTTGACATCCAATAGCCGATTATTAATAACTCAATATGCTCTAGTGGTGTCGTTAAACAAAACTACTTTTTTGTTATACCCGCTGCAACTCGGGCTGGACTACAACAGTTACTAGGTATGTCGAAGAGCTTGAATAATTGAAATATTGAAATTCTTAGACTTTACAACAGGAAATACCATCGAAAGATTCTCCTGAAATATTTAACAACTGGATATAAATCTTACTCGTAAATAAAGGAAAAAAGGAAAAACAGGAAAAAGACAATTCTTACTAAACAAACAAAGTGCATTAATCATTATTTCTTTGTTCTATTTATTTTCTTTCTTTTATTGAACGACACCACTACTGCACATTGATTTGTTAATCATCGGCTATTGGATGTCAAACATTTGGTCATTTCGACATTGTCTTAGAGAGGAAACTCGTTACATTGTTCCATTAGTAGCAAGGGATCTTTTATATGCACCATCCCGCAGACAAGATAGCACATACCACGGCCTTTGATATATCAGTCGTGGTGCACTGGCTGGAACGAGAAATAGCCAAATGGGTCCAATGATGGGGATCGAAACTAGACCAACTGCGCATCAGTCGGACACTTTACCACTGGGCTACATCCCGCCCCCTTTTTCTCTTGTTGTCCACGTGGGAACGTAATACGTTTGCTATAGCTGAGCTAATTGTATCAAGTCACTGACCCGTTTTTCCAGAGTATATGTAAGTACATTTTACTTAGGCATGGGTCTACAGGCACGTACGTAGGAATATATGCAAGGGAGAGGGATCTCGACTGGGGCGAAGGTCGTTTTTAGAGAGTTGAGTTGTAATATTCATTAAAAAAAAATTGCCTTGAGCAGGGCAGTCGACCCTCGAAGCATCTCCGCCCCGCCCTGCAAGGGGTGGGTTCAGAGAAAATGTGACGACTGGAAACACTTAGTATGTGTAAAATAGATATAGTAACTATGAAATTGTGAGTAAGAAACAGTGACATTTTAAAGGACATTCCCGAGTTTGCTGCAATTTTTAAGATGTTATCGACTAGCAGAGACTTTTTAACGATTGTAATTACATATCAAATATATTTTTCTGCATAAAATATTGGTGGCTGTATATTAAACGTGTTTCTGATCGTTCTGATATTTGTACTACGTTAAATATCATTTTATTTCCTAAAATATATGTTTTCGTACGTACGAAATTATTTGAAGACAAAATCCAATTTGGGCTTCTTACAAATATTAAGACGACCAGAAACACATTGAATATACAGACACTGATATTCCAAACAAGAAAATATATTTAATATGTAAGTTTAATCGTAGAAATATGTTATTGGTCGGAAACATCTTACAATGCAGCAAACTCAGGAATGTCCCTTTAAGTGTCATTTCTCTCTATCTGGAGACCTTGCCAGGTGTAAACCCGGGGGTTGGGGATTGGGGTGGGAGATGGGCGAATTGGTCACCACCATTTTGTCTCTCCCCCCACCCCCACCCTTCCCCATACGTATTGTAAGTTTAAAGTTTGATTTGTTTAACGACACCAACAGAACACATTGATTTGTTAATCATCAGCTTTTGGATGTCAAACATTTGGTAATTTTGACAAATAATCTTAGAGAGAAAACCCACTACATTGTCTCATTATTAACAAAGGAACTTTTGCATGCACCAACCGACAGACAGGATGGCATATACCAAGGTCTCTGATATACCAGTTGTGGTGCACTGGCTAGAACGGGAAAAAACCGACGGGGATCGACCCTAGACCGACCGTACATCAGAAGAGCGCTTTGCCACTGGGCTACGTCTCTCGCTATGACTAAATATCCAAATTACCAAGTTTTGGACATCCAATAGTCGATGATTAATATAAATAAATATGCTCTAGTGCTATAGTTAAATTAAAACAAATAATAAAACTTTAACATTTTATCAAGCGTGAAACCAAAGATGGCAGGATCTATAGTGGGGTTTGGATCTCCATGTGATCAGGACGAATTAAAAACAAAACCTTTCACGCCCTCCCTCACTTATTTTAATATGCATTCACCGCCAATATACAATGTCCTTTTAAAGCCCATAAAAATGGACACTATTTAATGTACAAATCTGTACCGCATTTGGATTAAGTTACAACATAGTAAAACAAGAGTCTATGGTGATGACATGATAAAAAAAGATTCTCAAAAATATATTAGAACTTGACTCCATAACCATTCTCTAACGCACGTACGTTTTTATAAAAATATAAATAATGGATTTTGTGGTATTAGAAACACCAGGATGACCAGAAACACTTCGTTGTACGGAAATGGATTAAGTAGACAATAAAATTTAAGTAATGTTTGATTTCAGTGATCATAAACAGCTCTAATAGTAAAAAGGATGCCGTAGTGTTTAAATATTAGCCGACTGAGATCGAGGGCGCAAAGCAAAGTATCTAAGGGGTTCGAGGGTTTGCTTCGCCGTAACATTTTGAAAACTTGATATCCTCAAATGTAATGTCCTGCATTCTAGAAGTAAACCGGCCTCAGTGGCGTCGTGGTTAGGCCATCGGTCTACAGGCTGGTAGGTACTGGGTTCGGATCCCAGTCGAGGCATGGGATTTTTAATCCAGACTCCAAACCCTGAGTGAGTGCTCCGCAAGGCTCAATGGGTAGGTATAAACCACTTGCACCGACCAGTGATCCATAACTGGTTCAACAAAGGCCATGGTTTGTGCTATCCTGCCTGTGGGAAGCGCAAATAAAAGATTCCTTACTGCTAATCGGAAAGAGTAGCCCATAAAGTGGCGACAGCGGGTTTCCTCTCAAAATCTGTGTGGTCCTTAACCATATGTCTGACGCCATATAACCGTAAATAAATTGTGTTGAGTGCGTCGTTAAATAAAGCATTTCTTTCTTTCGTTTCTAGAAGTAAAATTATTTATGTCTGCCTTAAAAAGGAAGGAAGGAAATGTTTTATTTAAACACTCGACACATTTTATTTACGATTATATGACGTCGGATATATGGTTAAGGACCACACAGATATTGAGAGAGGAAACCCGCTGTCGCCACTTCATGGGCTACTCTTTTCGATTAGCAGCAAGGGATTTTTTATATGCACCATCCCACAGAGAGGATAGCACAGATCACGGCCTTTGATATACCAGTCGTAGTGCACTGGCTGGAACGAGAAATAACCCAATGGGCCCACCGACGGGGATCGATCTTAGACCGACCGCGCATCAAGCGAACGCTTTACCACTGGACTATGTACCGATCCCTGCCTTAAGATGTTGTACCAATAATATGCTTGATTCCGAAAAAAACCCAAAAAAAAAACAACTAGATCCTAGCCTGATTGTATCAGTTTCCGCTTATGCTTTTTTTTCTCTACTACCCGACCCCCAAAGTTATTTTAAGCAAGGCACGGCCACTCTGTCTAAATTCCAAAGACGCTATACGTTACGGATTATTGTGTATTTATATCCGTCCGCCCTCGTGGCACACTAGAACCAATAACACTGACAGGAAAGAAAAATATTTTTGCAGTTAGTGCCTGTTTACGTTCAATACCTTAGATCGTTACGTCCATATGTTCCATAGATAAGATCCATCATGAACACACTTGTTCGTTCGTGGAGTGTTATTGTAATGCGAGCCTACACTAGTGAGTTGTGATCATAAACACTCTAGTGCGATATTATTAAAGCCAATTCGCCGACGAACACAGGGTTATACAACGAAAAGAAAAAATGATAATGGCAATGTCGAAACAAAAAGCTTTTGTTTATCAATGAGTAAACACAGACAGATACGTAATCTGAGAAAAGGCCATCAATTTATTGAACAATAAAAGATGATAATGTTACAAAATTCATTAAAAATAATATAAATATTTTTCAAAAAGACATGGTATTGATACTGGTTCTGCTAAACAGACCATCAAACATTTGCTTGAGATTATACACGAATTAACGTAGTATAGGAAGACGAAGAAGAAGAAGAAGAAGAAGAGTGCACCACAACTGGTCAAAGGTCGTGGTATGTGCTTTCCTGTCTGTGAAAAAGTGCATGTAAAAGATGCCTTGCTACATTAAGAAAATGTCGCGGGTTTCCTCTGTTGACTACGATTCAGAATGACCAAATGTTTGACATCCAATAGACGATAATTAATATATCAATGTGCTCTAGTGGTGTCGTTAAACAAAACAAACTTTTCATAAAGGACATTTCAGCGCTTATGAATAAAGCGTGTTTTACTAGCAGCGGTACCCGTCCTACGTAGCGTTTTTGACGTTTTTTCAATACTCCTGTCTCGTATAAATAATTAATGAGGATAGACTCTTGTTATTTAGTTATAAACCCATTTAGGCATAGTTTCTGTTGTTAATTTGTGGCATAACACATAGGTGTACGTCCGGAATTATGCTTACTACAGGAGATTTAAAGTAATGCTTCGTCAACAGCATTTCGTCGTAAGCCCTGTGTACAATCAGGGTTCCGGGGAGGGGTGAGGGGGGGTGGGGGGTGGGTGGGGGCATAATATCTCGCCCTCCTCCCCCCCCCCCAAAAAAGCCCCCAAAACAAACAACAAAAAACACAAAAAAAACCCAAAAAACATCGCTATCCCTACCCTGCTAAAATTATTCGACACACGCCTGGGCTGCGTAGCCATAATAAAAAAAGGCTTTATCTAGAAAGCAACTACAATATGTATTTATTTATTTATTATTATTATTATTATTATTATTATTATTATTATTTAAAATGTTCCCAATATATTATCATTTTTTTAATAATAAAAAAATATGTATATGCAGGTGAAAATAGTACATTTTATCTCGACCCGTAGTGGTGAATGCATAATAATAATAATAACAATAATAATAATAATAATAATAATACAAAATAGCCCGATCTACCTTATTTATTTTGTAGTATTTTGTTTTCTTTAGTTTAACTTTGAGTATGGTTGCATTCCATCTTCCAATCTTCTAGTATGCTATTTTCTCGTGTATAACAAATATTTTCGGACACAATTATGACGTCAACAATGGTATGACGTTTCAGTATGATTTTGAATGTACTGTGTGTGAGAGTATGTATGTTTTTTTCTATGCACGGATTATGCAGCTGGTTTCTTCTAAGACTTACAAATTACCAAATGTTTGACATCTAATAGTCGCTGATTATTACATGTGTTAAAGTGGTGTCGTTAAACAAAAGCCGTCGTGTTAAGCTAGACTTTTCAATCACAACATTGCCTATGCATTCAGTGCAAGTCTAATGTTTAAATCGTGCATAGTCAAATATCATCAACAAAACAAATTACAGGAAAAAGGTACATTGTTTTGAACATTGTATGCTACTCACTTCCATTACTGTATATAAATAAGCTCTCAAAATGGTTTCATGGATGTCATGTTTCGTACATGGCCACCCCAAATTCAATATGTAGCAAACATATAAAGTATTAGATTAACAACTAATGGCTTATACGACGAGAATCGAGTTGTAAGAGCGCTCAAACTAGCAATTGGACAGTCGTGACAGCAGAAAGTTGGCCATCTTTGAGCTGGCAGTTGGTAGTAAGAGCTTAGCATAACTCGCTTGTTGTGCGAGTGTGTTCTAGTTCACTGCAGTCAGATATTTTTATCGAACCGTTTCATAACAGTATTGCAGTTATGCATTCGAAAAACTCGTAAAACCAACAACTCCATGTTTGGTATGTCAGTCACACAGAATGTAGAACAAACATAACAATTAGTAAATATTCAGCAACATCCTAAACAGTTACTGACATTAAAGCTTTTGTTTTCATTCGCTTTAATTGTTGTATGTTATATATACATATCCTGGAGATGTGTTTAAATAACCTTGCTGCGCTAAATTCCTACGTTAGCTTTCCTTTGTGGAAATGTTCCGTTAACCCACTCTAGAAGAATAATGAACACCGAGAGGTTATTTTTCCTTATTACACACCCACGATAGTTTTTTTTTCTTTCAAAAAGGAATACTTAAAGGGGCGTTCTCATTACGCGATTAGTCGTGCCGTGAGAACACCTAAATCGGAACGACTTAAGTCTTATACGATAAGTCGCGTCGGAATCGTACCGATTAGAGCATGTTCTATTTCTTACGACAATCGTGAGCTCTCAGCCAATCAAATCACATTAAAGTACAACCATTTACTTTTGTCACTTCCGGGTTTTGTCATTTGCTTTTAAACATGTCAAAATGTCCGGATTTCATGGGTCCATAAACCGTGTTATTGTCCAGATGTGGTCAATAATTGTTTTGTTACATAATACCATCAGTAAATTGTTTACATTCGTGTTTTCTTTATTTCACTGGAAATTTGTCTGCACTTACATTTCCCGCAAAATATTTTTAAACTGATGAGCTTTGTTTGACGTCATTAAATCTTATGACGTAACGTCGTTCCACGACAAATCGCAATGGCATGTGACAAGTCGGTGCGACAGATCGCATACTTAGTACGGCGCTTAAGCCAGGCATTTGAGCTGGTATGCATATTCAACGATATATAATGCACAATTGTGCTTAAAACCAACAGGTATATTGGTATATTTAATTAATAAAACGGTAAACATGTGAAGGTTTTTACATATAAAGGACGCAGCCATTTTGCTTCATCCCACTGAATGCGCCTTCTGACGAGTAGGTTGTTACACTTAAGGCGTCACATTTGTTCATCGTTTTCAATCAACTGCTTCTTGTAGATAATTTCCAGGGTATACAAAACTCTCTAAATGGTTTTGATTCTTATTGCAGAAAATGGAAACAAACAGTTAACTGTAAAAAACAACAACAATGAATGTCTTCATTTTAGTGGCAACAAGAAAGATTACAAAAAGGCGTTTTACCTTTGACACTCGAAACTTGGTAACGTAAAAAGTTATAAATATATTGGTATTATTTGTTCTCTGATCAGTTGTCATAATCTTTCCACCCGGTGCCAACCGAAATTATTGTACCAGTCCTTTTATATGACACCGAAATTTGGGGTTTTAAAAATTGACAGTGATGAAAAACATATGTAACTAGACTATATATTATTATTACATGGAAGGAAATCTACACTATTCGGAGAACTCGGACGTTAGTCGGTATAAATGTTACTGTAGAATTAAGTATGTTCATTTACTGGTGTCGATTAATCAGAGTCACTGGTAAACGAATGAATGAATGAATGAACGAACGAACGAATGAACGAACGAACGAAATTCTTAACGACACCCCAGCACAAAAATGCACATCACACCTACGTATTTAACAGGAACATTATTGAAAGGGGTGCTGTCGGGTTTCTTCATGTAGTGTGTGTGTTAGTGGTTACTATGTAAAATATTTGCTATTGGTGAACTAAAAAATGAGGAGTGTAAAGGTATTTAGTGTCAAACTTAGAATCTTTGTTTTATTAGAGCGGAAGTCGTTGTCTATCGTGTGGTAGTCAGCTATTCCACGTTTTCGCTATAGAGTGATCTCTGACGGCAGAGAGCGATCATAACCGTACAAAAGTCCGCCTATCTCTCGAACGGCAGAGTAGCCCTACTCGGGCTAGGTTATCACAGTATAATGATGTTCCTAGTGCTTCTATGTTGAAACATTAACACAAATCTTACTGGTCAATACTTACAAATCATGGTATACGTACATTGATATCTTATCCAAAACTTCAAATTATAAACTGTTTTAAAATACTGTTGTGCATTTGAAACATATCTCACTCTTAAATACAGTATTTAGCCTGTCAAACCATAATCTTCCAAATGAAACGGGCTGATGGAAAAACGTACCACTACAAAATAGAATATGTCCATTGTTATTATACTCCGCATGGTGCAAAATACGGGCTTGGTCGTGGATAACGGTTTTATTGTATAGATGTAGTTTGACTATTTCAGTAGCTACTTTTGACACGGCGAAGATACACACGTAATCATCTACAATACAAATATGCAAGTTTAATTCGTGATTTTCAAATGAAACATGTTATATTATTGTAAATAAACCCTTCTGTTAAAAGATTTACACAATTCTGATCGGATGACGTAACTACGGAATGCGGATGACGTTATGTTATGTGCATTTCGAAATAGGCCTATATGAGTTATGGTGTTTGTAATTAGAACAATTGTTTGTCTTTCTTTTTCTCAGACCATATGAAAGAAACGCTAAATTCGCATATATTATGTTTGTTCAACTTGTGGGCTGAGAATAATTTTTTTTTTTTTTTTTTACTTCATTTTCTACTTTCAGGACATCAAAAAAAGAGCAAATCTTTTCATTTGTTTTTTGCCAATAAAAAACAGGGGCGGTCGTTTATCCTCGGGGAGAGTTTTGTTGGAAATATATTTTGTGATTTATATAATGTGTGACTGTTATGCATTGGTAAATTAAAAAATAATAATAATAAAAGAAACATATATAATAAAAGACGATAGTGTAGCTTTAACACAAGATTATAAAACAGGAATGTCACACGGCTGTATTGCACGTTTTTGCCACCAGCTAAGGTTTGCTGTGTCATTAGAAAAAGAAAGAAGCTGTAGTGTTTTCAAAACATGACCAATACCAGCAGCTTAGTTTCGGGCGATGTCTGATGAGCGTAGCCCAGGACGAATTGGAACACAAAAGGTCGAGAGGAATTTAATTTAAGAACACAAACTATAACAAAAACACGTCGTCTCCAAACTGGGTGAACCTTGGTTGTTGTCGGCCGGCCCTCGCGCGTGCGTTGTTGTTCCTAACCCATTTTATTTGCGCATTCTATTTAGGAATTCATTTGCCTAGCTGTAATGGGTTATGCTAGGCTCAGACTACCCACTGCCAGCAGAGAGTTCACCAACCTTCTGCTGTCACTTCTACTATTGTTCAGTTACTAGTCTGAGCGCTCTTGCAACTCGATTCTTGACGTATAACCCGTTAGTTGTTAATCTGAGCGCACATTTGGGTAAATCGGGAGTTGGGGGAATTACAACGCAAACGTCAAGTTGTCCAATGTTCAGCTGGCAGTTGGTAGCCTGAGCCTAGTGTTAAACAAATTTAAATGTGATCTGCGAGAGGGATACAACATCCTGTTACGATCCCTTAGTGGAGTGGCGGTCCTCCTATGAACGACTACCTGATGCTGGTTCTTGGAAGCGACCACGAATTTGCCCCCAAAACATCCTTTCCACTCTGCCTAGTGTAGAGATACGATTTTTGATCACGGAATACGGTTTTATCATTCAGATTGCAAGTAATATTTGTGACCTAGCCTATAATTTAATTAAACGATATCCCAGCGAGAAACCTATATCGTCTGTTGAGCGTCAAACACAGGTAAGTGATGATCAACATCAATTAAACAAATATTAAAGGAATGCTTAAGCAAGGCTTTTGGATTGGTATACATATTCAACGATATGTAATACACATTATTGCTTAATATCAACCAGTATATTATTATATTTAATTAATAAAACGGTTAAATGTGACAGCTATTAGATATAACGGGCGCAGCTATTTTGTTCCATTCCAGTGAATAGGCTCTCTGGCGAGCTGGTAGTTACGTAATACTTAACGCGTAATGTCAGGAATGAGTCTTGGAACTAGAGAAACAAATCTACCTGGTTTTTGCGGGATGATAAAACTGTCGTGCATTGCAATGTTCTGTAATAATATACACCCCAGTAAAAAATATATAATTATCAGAAAAATATGATGTGAACAGCTGTGAAAGTTAGAGCGTCTTTTGTTTAACGTCGCCACTAAAGCACATGGATCAATTAATCGTCAAACATTTAATAATTCTGACACGTAGTCCTCAGAGGAAACCCGCTACATTGTTCTCATTAGTAACAAGGGATATTATTTATATACATACATACATACATACATAGATAGATAGATAGATAGATAGATAGATAGATAGATAGATAGATAGATAGATAACACAGTACATACCACGGACATTGATACACCAGTCGTTGGGAACCGGTTGTCCCCTTATGAGGTTCGACCCTGCTACCCCAGCCCCTCAGCCAAGCGCCCTGCCAATTGCGCTAAATCCAGCCCCAGCTAAAAAAGACTTCCGTCCACGTCGGATAAAATTTGTGAAAATATGTAAATTGATAAATAAATAAATAAATAAATACCTGTGAAATACAATTAGTATACGTCATAATTACACATTTATATTTCTGTGTGTTACAAGCTCTAATTGAGGTAGGAAGAGCAAAATACATTATGCTGTGCAAAGAGGCTAGAAATAGAACAGCTTTCAACAGCCTTTCCATGGCTCTTTCAGCAGTTACTTTTATTTCTGTATTAAAAGGAATTTACATATGCAATCCGATGGTACTTTGTTAAGCAGCTTTCTCAAGTCTTAAATCTACTTGTTTTATTATATATAAATTGGCCAGCAAACAAAAGCAAAAAAAAATAAAAAAATAATAATAGAGTTGGTTTTAGATGTTTAAACAACTTTTCGGTTTCTTTTATCTCTGTCTGCCTGTCATCTCTCTGTCTGTCTGTGTGTCTGTATCTCTCTCTCTCTCTCTCTCTCTCTCTCTCTCTCTCTCTCTCTCTCTCTCTCTCTCTCTCTCTCTCTCTCTGTCTCTGTGTCTCTGTATGTCTCTCTCCCCTCTCTCTCTCTCTCTCTCTCTCTCCTCCCTCTCTCTCTCTCTCTCTCTCTCTCTCTCTCTCTCTCTCTCTCTCTGGTACTCGCTCTCTCTCCCCTATGTCTGTCTGTCTGTCTGTTGTCTGTCTGTCTGTCTCTCTCTCTCTCTCTCTCTCTCTCTCTCTCTCTCTCTCTCTCTCTCTCTCTCTCTATCTCTCTTTCCCTGTGTGTGTATGTGTGTGTGTGTGTGTGTGTGTGTGTGTGTGTAACAAAATCCAGCTAGCAAGTAACAACCAACACACAAAGAAACCAAACCAAACAAACCAGAACTGGTTTAAGACTTAGTAATATTCTTTTATATGAGCTTTAGCATTAGCCATTATGGACTTGATTGCCAATTCACTGGTTTCCCTTTTGACACATACACGCACCAACTGCAAGGGGCGTCTTTATTCTGATCTTACTGAATCAAAACACGTTTTATACATTAAAATCAATAGGTCATTGAACGTCAAGGTTATTATACCAAAAAGGTTAAACGACCGCTATGCTTCTAAAAAGGTACACTCTCAGATTTGTTTAGCTTTTAATTCACCATGATGGATAGCGCTATATTTTTATTGTTGCCCACAACGGAAATCGTCAGGCGCTTCCGGTCTGAATACGGAAGTCATTTTATTGCCGCCACGAGCACAGTTCCCGTGACACATAACTCTGTTGATGTCTTTGAGGGGGTAAATGTGACATTAGGATTAATAACTGGGACATATTGATTTGTGTAAAAAGCTCACTAACTGACAGTGGGTTATTGGAGGACAGCGGTGTGTGGCAAAGTGCAAAGCAAGATCAATCAGCTGATGCGTTCAGTGGAAGAAGGAAGAAAACACCTCCGCAGAAGAAACAAGAACAAAGGAAGACGTGTTTTGTTTAATGAATCCTGAGCATGTCGTAAAGTAATCCAGTGCTTAACAATAGTGGTTTTACCAGCCTTCATTGACCCAGTGGTTAAAAGGGTTTTCTGGTGGGGTTTTATTTTTCCTTTTTGTTAGCCAGTAACGATTGGCATTTACTAGCTAGTGGTTAGGATGTCGTCTTTAAATTCTGTAGCTGTTGGGTTCGTATACCAGTTTTCGCTCGAAGGTGTTAAATCTAAACGACAAAATCGAATCTTTGCACAAGGCAGAGTCAAATGGATATATCGGCAATGTATTATATATATATATAAGTCTAGAGAATACAAATAACATCCACAGATGACAAAGACGAAGTGTTCCAGTTTTCAGAATTATAAATTTATTTAAAGGTAATGAGTGAATAGAAATAATATTAATGTTCACAGGTAAGTTTCCAACATATAGATAGATCTCTTCCTTTCAGATATTGTTATATTAAACCAGTGAGGACTGTATCTCCAATAAATGTAAACAGCTTGCAGTTGCTTATAAATATTACTTCCATAAAACAAGTTAATTAACTAGAGATGGTAAGTTAATAAAACTTGACTTTAAAAATATAAGTTAAAGTTATGCCAGTGTCAATTTAAATGTATGCAATGTAATAAAGTTGAAAAGTTGGACAAGGGGACATGTCTTTAATGTTTGCTTGTCAGACCTCGAACGAGTGAGAGAACAACCGTTGACGTCCAGGTCAGGTCAGGTCATAGGGTTTTACGTGCACATTCAGAACAAGCTGTTGTAGCGCACGCCTGTCGTGGGCACAAGAGCCGGCCTTGACAGGAGAGGTGGAGGGAGGGGAGAGGAGGGACCGCCTGCACTGGCAGGTGCAAGGGAGCACCAGCAGCCCCATCGAATGAGGGAAACGGGGAAACGGGAAACTCTTTTTACGTGCCCCTATCCACAAAGGTTCAGGCACGCCCACCACGGATTTAGCCTCTGACTTCGCCAGTGACTAACTCCGGAGCAGGGGGGGGGGGGGGGGGGGGGGGGGGGGGGGGGGGGGTAAGTTTGAGGTGGGCGGAATTTGGAATAAAGCCATTTAGTAAGATCGACGCGAGCGCGGACCAAATAGCAGACACTTCGTAAACTTGAAGTACACCGAGTGGGAGCCGTGCTCTGATTGGCTGAATTTCGATTCCTCGGTGAAGCCTGTATTTTACCTAAGTCTACAAAGAGTAACTGCATCCAAAACATGTCCGGACTCTAAAAGTTAACAAAAAATAGTTAAGACTGCTCAGCCAAAAGGTTTTTAAGGTGATTTTGAGCAATTGAACGGGCGCCAAAATAAAATGTGTTAGACTACTTATAAAAAAATAAACATAAGAATTTTGAACTGCTTCCAAAACGTTTAAAGTCTAACTAGCCCAAAAAAGAAGTTAGTACTCACGGAGGTAAAGGTTGTTATCTAGGGGGTTCCGATGTAGTCTTGGATGTCAAGGTGCGGGAGGAACTGCCGGTAATCGGAGTCTGCTAGCGACCTGGTGATTGGACGGTAGTGTGGACCCGCGACGGTTTTCAGGACACGATGTAATGTCGGGTTGTCCATCTCCTGTAGTAGCAGACCTTGATTAAATTTCCCGTTCCGGCGGATGGTTACGCACACTGCGATCTGTCCCTCCCGCATCTTGAGCCGGTGCACCGCGAATTCCCCCCTCGTTGAGTCCGTCGGGTAGTGGTTGATAAGCCTGCTCCTTGGGGCGGCTAATCAGATGGCGTACATCGGAGAGGTTCGTCTTCACCAGCTGCTGGTAACGCTGTTAGAGACGGCCGGCCTGCAGTGACCACCATCCCTCTGGTTCTGTCCTCGGCTGCGGCGGTTTGGAGGGGCGAGTTGGCTTGGGTGGTGTTGAAATCGGGGGAGTGTTCGCCTTCCTCCTCTTCACAACTGGCTCCTTCCGGGCCTGCGCCTCAACGGGTGTCGTCGGTAGGGTCGGCGATACGTCCGGAGGCGCTTGAGTAGGAGTAGGTGTCGGAGGCCGGTTGGACGGGGTGACACAGATGACTGTGTCAGGCTCGTCCAATTCGTCGTCTTCCAGTGGGACGGTAGCCGAGACAGCCGGGGCCGGAACCTCTTCCATCTGGGTCGTCTTCTTCTGGTGAGCGGTGTTCGGCGGTCTAACAGAAGGAGTCGCCGCCGGCGGTTTAGCCACCGGTTTTGACCCCCCCCTGCACCGCCGCTGGCACACGTCTCCTTTTCCTCCACCTTCCTTTCTTCTGAATCCGGTCTCCGTACACCAAGGTCACGGTTGCCCGTGACCCGGTGTACGAGACCCGGTATTCAATCAGCATTCCATAGGTATTCATCAGTCCCCCCAGGTGGGGGGGGGGGGGGGGCAGATCGAGAGAGCAAGGGCTAACGTCCGTCGTCATCGAGATATTAGATTGGAATGAGAATCGAATGAGGGTGGTGGTGGTCCATTGACGTCAGCCTTTTATACTTTTTCTTAAGTACCACGTGACGTCATAACAGCCAATCAGAAATTACGTCACGCTAGGAAGAGATCTACCTTTACAAAATAAATATCATTTCATTTAATAATTACGTTATGCACACAAATGCTCAATAAATACAATAATTGCTTTTTGGTCCAGCTTCCGTTTGCAGTTTACAGTTTGTAAATGCACACTCTAAATCCTAAGAAACTTCAACTTTTGTAAATACGTCAGTTTAGCCCATAGCAAAAGCATTACCAACTTAAAATAAATAATTCTGGGAATTTCTAAAGTGCATAAACATAAAACTAACATTTCTTAATTGCTTTTTTAGTCTAAAATTGGCGTAAAACAATTTTACAGAAAAAGCCTTTAGAATATTTATAAACACGATATTATTAACCAGGCACAAAACACGCTAATTCTCCATAGCAAATACACTGGGAATTCAAGCTAATAATGCAAACAAATTCTTATGTGCATAAATATGAGACTATTATTGCACAATTGCTTTTTTGGTCTAATTTCAATATAAAATAGTTTTAATGAAAAAGCCTTTGGGATTATTGTGAAAACGACATTATTCACTAGGCACAAAGACACGCTAAAGTGCATTGCAAATACATTGGGAATTCGGGTTAATAATACAAACAAATTCTAATGTGCATAAAAACGATTGCGTTTTAATGAAAAAGCCTTTGGGAATATTATGTTTACAAACATTGTGTACCGATATATCAGACCTTAGCAACCAGTATGTGTAAACAGGTTCTCAGCGTACAAGGATATAGTTCCTAAAAGCACTAATATTACAGTAATCAGTTTTACAGTTATTACCTCACTTAATTAATAAAATGATTTGCCATAATGTACAAACAATATTAAGATACGTTTAACTAAGAAAATAGCTAATCGATCGTACAAGTTTTGGAGGAAAATAAACTTTACTGAAAGGGCAAGGTCAACCCCGGCAGCCATGTCAAAACAGTCGACCAAACGGAAATTTATCCCAGGTTTGTTTATGAGCCCATGGAATGTTTTCAGTGTGTAAGTACACACACTTTGCAGTTATGGAAATATTTACATTAATAATATTAATGTCAACGTTGTGTCCTAGTTTTTATATGCACAGGAATTTGGGAATTAAATAAAAAAAAGTTTGTTTTATTTAACGACGCCGCTAGAGCACATTGATTTTTTATCTTATCATCGGCTATTGGACGTCAAACATATGGTAATTCTGACACTGTTTTTAGAGGAAACCCGCTGTCGCCACATAGGCTACTCTTTTTACGACAGGCAGTAAGGGATCTTTTATTTGCGCTTCCCACAGGCAGGATAGCACAAACCATGGCCTTTGTTGAACCAGTTATGGATCACTGGTCGGTGCAAGTGGTTTACACCTACCCATTGAGCCTTGCGGAGCACTCACTCAGGGTTTGGAGTCAGTATCTCGATTAAAAATCCCATGCCTCGACTGGGATCCGAACCCAGTACCTACCAGCCTGTAGACCGATGGCCTGCCACGACGCCACCGAGGCCGGTGGAATTAAATAAAAGTCGAAGACCGCAAGACCAAAACACGGACGTCAAACATTAAATTAACACATTTAGCGATCGTAATATACTAATATCCCATAAATAAATTACGGCAACTATTTACAAACATAATTTCATACATTATAAACATATTATGAAATACATCTAAATGTAGCTCGCATTGTGTATCCAAACGATCACTAATAACAATAGTTGCGCAATTTCGTTTTTGCCTATAGTGTACACGACAAACACGACAAACGGCACTACTAAGAATTTCATTAAACAATAACTATAATAAATGGCATAGTTCCAGACATTACAGAATACAAGCAAATATGCAAATAATTACTACTAAATGTAAAAATAAATATTTTGTTTTGTCCAATATTAAAATTACTTGAGAAAGGTTCACGTCACAGCACAGTTACGAAAATTGTTGGGACAGCCATGACAATATATATATATATATATATCATATATCATATAATATCTTACATTTTCAGATATTTTTCAGATCACATACTTTAAGAATTTGATAACTTTGCAAATTAGATGTAAATTAATCGAGGTCACGGCACTAGGTTTCTTGACATTTAAGCAAACGTACTAGGTTGACACTCCATAATTGACGTATGCATCAAATAAAAACATTCCAATAGCAATTTTACACAGAAAGTTGTCCAGCGCTCAGAAACAAAAAACACGTTACGCACTAATTTTGATGGGATATCCAAAATGACGTCATTCGAGTTTGCCGTCATTTTCATTCAAAAAGACACCGTACCACATATTCTTACGTCATTTGAATATCTAGTAATGGCGGACTGGATTTAAGTTGCGTGTGCAGTTTACAAAAACACATTGTATTAAGCTTGAGATTATATGATAAAGAGATTATTACCCTCGTTTGTTTCGGTATCGTCAATATCATATATTAGGAATACAAATAATGTATTCATAATGTATGATATTGACGATACCGAAAAACACTCTGATAATAACCTCTGTAATTATGCATATATGTGCCCAGTACCTGGCCTTTTTCATTTTCGTTTTTTGTGTGCTGCTTTTTGGGGGCTTCTGTGTCTTTTTGTGGGGGGTTGTTGGGGGTTTTCTGCTGCATTTTTTTTTTTTTTTGGTCTCTCTTATTTTATATTATGAAGATGCCTCAAACGTTTAACACACAGATAAAAATACGTTTTTGTTCGGACGTCACAAACATGGACGGATGATGTTAATGATAATGAGATGAGTGATGGATGTCCATCATTTCCCTTGACGTACGAGAGTAATTGACACGTTCATGTTCAAGGCTTGGTGTTACTTGTCTCGGTATCACCCGAGCCCGAGGTGCGGATAGCATGCCGTGCCTGTCGCGTAATGCTGCCCCATGTGGGGGTCATATACTCGGAGGACACACTCGTAATGACACCCGTGAAATTGGTGAACAGGGGTCGTAGCGGTCTTTAAATTCCTTTAAAGTCTTTAAATTTTGGAGAGAAAAAAATATTTTTAGGTCTTTGAAAGTCTGTGAAAGTCTTTAATTTCTCGTATTGTGTTCTTTCTTTTATTTTATTGTTCATTTTCCCTTCAACCAACGTCAATATTCTGACCTTCCTTTTGCTGGTATAACTACATCATAACACGTCAGTTTTATTTGACAAGGTTTAACCTGTCATGATGCATGTAAAAAACCCAAACAATTTCTTGCCATGAACAGCAAAGTAAATGATTTGGTATTTTTATCGTATTCTATTGTCTTTGACCGTTGGGTAAAGGTCTTTGAAAGTCTTTCAATTTGTTTAGTATTTAAGGCTATGAACCTTGGTGAGACACCTGCACCACATACACGTCCCTATTGAGCATAGCAAAAACATGTCTTGTTTAACGACATCACTGGATCACATTGATTATTAATCATCGGCTATTGGATGTCAAACATTCGGTAATTTTGACATATAGTCTTAGAGAGGAAACCCGCTACATTTTCTCTATTAGCAACAAGGGATCTTTTGTATGCACCATCCCAGAAACATGATAGCACATACCATGACCTTTGCTATATCAGTCGTAGTGCACTGGGTGGAACGAAAAATAGGCAAAATGTCGCGCCCCCTGAGCATAGCAGTGCACTCAATGTGGGTTGGATTCGATAGTGAAATGGAAAATCACCTATGTATCTAACACAGAATAAGTAAGGTAATGGAGTAAAACTAATTAAACCACATTAACATGATACTGAAGTCTTCTCCAAGATAAACCAAAGGTACACTTTTTAACATTTAGAGAGAACGTTTTTTTTGTTTTTTTCTGGGAGGTAACTGCCTATTTCTGCCGCCCCTACAACCCTAGCTACGACACTAACCACGCCGACTTCTTTCTCTCTAATCACAAATCACTAAACTTATCCTACAAAATTGTTCAGAAAAGCAAACCATCTATTGCTGCCTGGACCTGATTTGAAACTGAATACAGCATCGCGGAATATTACGACTCTAAACAATTAAGACAGGATATTTTAATAGCACTGGTCAAAGGTCGTGGTATGTGCTTTCCTGTCTGTGGGGAAGTGCATATAAAGGATACCCTTGCTGCATTAAGAACAATTTTGCGGTTTTCCTCTGATGAATACGTGTCAGAATTACCAAATGTTTGACATCCAATAGCCGATGGTTAATTAATCAATGTGCTCTAGTGGTGTCGTTAAACAAAACAAAATGTAAGCATTTTTTTTTTTTTTAGTAGGTGAGTGCATATAAATGCACTCATTGCACGAAGGAGGGAGGAGGGGAGGGATGACCGTAACCCAGTGGTAAAGCGTTCGCTTGATGCGCAATCGGTCTGGGATCGATCCCCGGCGTTGGGCCCATTGGGCTTTTTCTCGCTCCATCCAGTGCTCCACGACTGGTATATCAAAGGTCGTAGAATGTTTTATTCTGTATGTGGGATGGCGCATATAAAATAGCCCTTGCTGCTTTTCGAAAGAGTAACCCATGAAGTAGCGACAGCGGCTTTCCTCTCTCATATCTGTGTGGTCCGTAACCATATGTCTCACGCCACATAACCGTAAATAAAATGTGTTGAGTGTGTCGTTAATTAAAACATTTCCTTCCTTCATTGCACGGAGGATCAAATTCTTACAAGATGTTTTTCTTTTTCTATAAATAATAATAATAATAACCGCTAAACTTAGCCTAGACAGTTAATCGATGCATATTTTGTTACATGCAACTCATTTGTTTCATGCAACATCACAACTGTAATCACAACACTTTTCGGATATGCATATTTGAATAGCAGAGCCTTCGTAAATATTCACTCGTTGCATGCATGATTAAATTCTTACTGGATCATTTTTATTTGTTTAAACTTTATTCTCTATTCTCAGTATTAATAACATTTTATACAATGTCTGACAGGTCACATAATTACATGAAGGTCTATATATCTTGCACAAATGTACATATAATAAAGTATGAATTAATGTCAAGTTATGTCCGTCAGGGTTAGTTCTTATTGCAAGAATAGATTTTGCCACACTAGATTTAATTGGTTAATAACTGGCTTACACAGCTTATAAAGTGGATCAATGTAAGATTGCATTTTGCAGGTTTGTGAGTTCATTTTGTATTTTTTCTTTTTCTTAAAGCCTTTTGTTTGGTCATGAAATCCGTAGAACCAGTGATAACCATATATTCTTTTCACAGTATTTTTTAAAGGAGTAAATATTTGTTGCAGTGACTAAATAGATTGTTTGCTCTGGAACTTAGATCGATCATGCAATTCGCCAGACGTACACTGTTACATGAAATATTAGATTACCTATATATATTTTTAATCAAACCTGTTTCTTATTTTATATGGTTCCCATGGTGACAGAAATAGTTAAAAAAAAACGAAAAAAAAGATGAAAAAAGTCAAATGAAACAGATATACGAAAACAGTTTGAATATCAATTATTTTTTACGATTCAACATTTTGTTACCATTCATTCAATCTACTGCATCTAGAATGAATGCACGAATGAATGAATGTTTAACGACACCCCAGCACGAAAAATACATCGGCTATTGGGTGCCAAACTAAGGCAAATGCATAGTATCTTGAACGAACAAAAGTTTGTTTTGTTTAACGACACCACTGGACACTAATGGATGTCAAACATTTGGTAATTTTTATATATAGTCTTAAAAAGGAAACCCGTTACATTTTTACATTTTTCTATTAGTAGGGATCTTTTATCAGACAGACGTGATAGCACATACCACGGCCTTTGATATACCAGTTGTGGTGCACTGGGTGGAATGAAGCATCTAGAATGAAGGCATTTTCAAGCATAAACTGTTTTCTGTCTAATGTGTGTATGTACACATGTATTTCTTTCTCATGAATGTTAAATCTATCGAACAATTTACGTTTTGTTGTGGGTCTTTTTTTCTTTTCTTTTTTTTCTTTTTTTTTTGGGGGGGGGGGGGGAGGGTTCGAGGTGTGTGTGTGTGTGTGTGTGTGTGTGTGTGTGTGTGTGTTATTATTATTATTATTTTAAATTGTTTTTGTTGTTTTGAGGGTATTAGTTGTTGGTGCGATCTGTTTTGTTTGTTTGTTTGTTGTTTTTGTTTTTTTTGGGTGGTGGTTGTGGTTACTTGGTTTCCCCCAGTTTCATTGCTATATAGGCAAATGTATGTATTCTCGTATATGTAAAAAAAAAAAAAGCAATAGTGGTGTGAAACCTGCACCACACTGAAGAAAAACACTCACAAGATACCCATTGGAGATACAATAACACGTGAAACATTGCACAATATTAACCAAGTCATAAAACAAATAGCCAAAGCAGACACTAATCAGAGACCTTACATCGCTAAAAAGGTCACTACGCGTACGTTCCGTTGTGCATGTTCAGTGCAACTAATTCTCCATTACTGGCGTGATTGTATAGAAATCAACCACAAACAACAGCGATAAAGACAACCAAATGAAAACACCACCCACCCACGCTCAAACAAGGAAATAAAACTATATCTAAGAAGTATTGGATGGTGTGATGCTTCCTCAAATCCTTTGCCGTATTAAGAAACATGTAGCGGGTTTTCTCGGATGACTACGTGTCAGAATTACCAAATACTTAACATCCAATAGTTGATGTGCTCCAGTGGTGTCGTTAAACACAGCATACTTTTATTTTTTGCTTCCTCAAACTTGGTATTCCACATTCCGTCCACTTTACACCACTCCCTCTCTTTCTGCCTTGGACAAAGCCACTTGTTTAATAAGAGGCTGTCCCCAGGGCGGACAAGCCTGAACCTTTATTAGATATAGGCACGTTAATAAAGTTACTCGGGACTCTGAAGATATAGTGAGTCAATTTCGCAGCTTTATATTTCTCCAGTTAAGAAAAAAACAACAACCCACAACAACATAGCAATCAGAAGCGTTCGATTGACATTCATGATCAGAAACAATCGTCAACAACAAAGAATGCACGTAAACAGTAAAGAGAATGGATAAAAGTGATAATTCATTTGACAGTTGCCGATAGAGTGAAGCAATATTGCGGGAAACAAATTATATTCAAATTATATATGGTTAACCGCAAATTCCATCATATTGTATCATATTATTTCAATCGGTTTTTGACTCCGAGGATTTCCAAATATTGTCGTAATATTATCATCATCATCAGCAGCAGCCACAACAGTAGCAGGAACAGTAGTAGTTGTAGTAGTAGTAGTAGTATATTGTGTTTGTATTATTTGCGTTGTTGTTGTTTGCTATGATGTCACTATATTACGTAAGTCTTTGATTATATCCGAACGACATCTATTTTAAATGAACTAGTTTACTGGAAATTCGGGTTTTTGGCAGAGATCTGCCTTTTTAAACTTCCCGTTACAGGGATATACGCTAACACCTTGACGCTTGGTCACCCGACTTATTTCCCATTGGTCATTTTCAATAATCGATAATACATAATATTTCGTTCAGCGATTATTAAATTAAGACTAGACATGGATACCAACCTAATTGAACGCATATGGAACTGAACAAGTTATAGCCACAGAGTCACTTAGGTCGAGCTGGGCGCTTTTGCTCGTTGCTATATAACAGGCTAGCAACAAGATGTCGTGACGATTATGATGGCATAATGATATTATATAATGACCTTTACAGTATGACATTTTAGTAAAAGAGTTCGAGTGATGTTGTAAGACTTCACTACACAGATGCCATCTTCCACTAAAATCTATGCATAATTGTCCAACTTCAAACGAAAATTGATAACAGAACGGGTTCTCGTTAGCACTGAAACTATATACCATTGCGAAAATATAATGTACTACTAGAATCTATCACCGTTGTGAGGTATAGATAGATAAGGTAGTTCCAACCCGAGGGACAAAATGCTTACTGGTGAGGGCCGAGGTTTACCGAGGTTTACCGAGGTTTACCGATGACCTTACAAAAACATTTTGTCCCGAGGGTTGGAACTACCTTATCTATACCTCACAACGGTGATTGATTCTTTGTCATACCCATTTAATTACAGTAACAAAACATTAATTTTGTAAGCTACGTACGTTTTGGTTTTTGTTGAACGATTCGTGAACATTTCACCTACAAACAATGATACTCATTTAATCATACTCTGAAAAATATAGTCCAACTTATGCAACGACATACACATGCAACAACTTAACAATATTATAAATATAAAGTTGAAAATATTAATTTTTTTAAATATTTTTAAAACAATGATACAATTAGGGGATAACCCTACTGTGTTTTCCGATTTGTGGACGTATATCGGTGGTTTTACTGTCGCAAATTTAGTTTTACTGGCGACGCGAATCGGAAAACACAGTAGGGTTATGTCTATTCTAATTTCAACTGTTTTATTACTTTTTCTGCAATAAACTATAACAGACTTCCCTCAGATATAGTGTCATTACAGTGACGTCACTCAGGAATGTAGACCTATTTACATACCAACAAATGATTCCTATGCTCAACAAATAAGTTCGCCGTTTTGTAATAATTTATTTCAAATTTCTTCTCAACGTGGTGTACAATGAATTGTATTCCCGAGTAACTATTAATTGATAACAATAATAGCAACAGTAAAATAAAGCAATTGTCTGAAATAATAAACGACCTTGACATTAACAAAGCATTTGTTTTTAAACTACGGTGAGCGTGGAAATTTGTGCCATAATTGTACACGTGGATTGTTGAATTGTGGATTTCAATTTGGTTTTGTTTAGTAACTTTTATTTTTTGTACATCTAAATCATTAAAAAAACCCACATTTTTCGTTCCCAATGCATTACTGTGCAGGTTGTGAGTTTGTTTTTGGGGGGTTTGGGGGAATCCGTGCTGGCGTTTCGTCAACTTTAATGCCGTGAATAATTGATGATGATGATGATGTAACTAGTTTAACGTGCCCATATACCACTAGGGTTTCGAACACGCCCATCCCGAGTCCGACCTCCGATAAGATCGGTGGCCTGACTCGGGATGGAGGGTATGAATAATTGAGGGATATTTTCTTTTTGGGCTTTCTGATGAGTCGGCTTCACTGTGATGCCCTGAAATATTCATGATTCCCGAGTTTATACCCCAGCATGTGCCAAACGGGTCATAGTTGTGGCCGACGTTTTGACAGACATCTGACATTGTTGTTGATAAACAAACCTGCGCGTATGAATACGTGTGACGTAGTTGCACCTGGAAATTTGCGACCGGTATAACAGTGGTTTTACCACCTGAACTTTTATTAGAGATCCAATCAGATTGGTTCTTACAAATATGTTGAATTAGAATATGAAATGGCAAACAGAATTCTGAAAAACATGAGCTATGACGTCACGCGAATGTAGAAATCGTCTAGCCCTCGGGTCAGACAGATTTATCTAGCACTAGGGTCAGTCAGATTTTTCTAGCATCATGCAAACGCTGGATGACCCTGTCCAGTGGGCAAGAAATGCATTTCTTTTCACTCCGTTTTCTTTTGCCAAATGAGTCATCTGACTGTAGTAGGCCTTTTGGTCGATACAGGTGGTGTAGAAACCTATCCACACCGTTAACCTGCTTCATTGTACATCCATGTCCCGAAATGTTAAAGTAAAGTACACTCTGTTTTGTCTAACAACAAAACTAGTGAACATTGATTAGTTAATCATCGGCTACTGGATGTTAAACATTTGGTAATTCTGACACGTAGTCATCAGAGGAAACCCGCTACATTTTTTCATTAGCAGTAAGGGATCTTTTATATGCACTGTCCCAAGAAAGTTGACCATTTGTGGCTTATGTGCAAAACTAGCTTACTAAAGCCAAGATTGAAACAATCCTTATTATTGCAGAGAATTCGAAATATACTAATAAATAAATCATTTTCTTTCGTCCTTATCGTTATTCTTATCCCGTAATTACGTGATTGTCTGCGTGAAATATGCTAGGGTCAGACAACCAACTACCAGCAGAAAGTTGCCAACGTTCTGCTGTCACGACTTCTATGACTGTCCAGTTGCTAGTCAGAGCGCTCTTACAACTCGATTCTCGTCGTATACAACTCCTACGACCGATTAGTTGTTAATCTGAGCGCACCCGTTGTAAGTTGGGAGTGGGGGAATTACAACGCAACCGTCAAGTTGGACAACTTTCTGCCGGCAGTTGGTAGTCTGAGCTTAGGCAACATCAAACACACGAATCCTAACAGTAAAGGTAATATCATGACGTATTGTGAATTTGGCCAAATACTGTTTTTATTACCGACTGTACCTGAGGACAGCATGTTTGAGTAATGGTACATTGTTTCGGCAGTGAGTCATAACTCTAATACTTCTGAGGAGCGGGACGTAGTCCAGTGGTAAAGCGCTCGCTTGAAGCGCGGTCGGTTTGGGATCGATCCCCGTCGGTGGGCCCATTGGGATATTTCTCGTTCCAGCCATTGCACCACGACTGGTACATCAAAGGCCGTGGTATATGCTATCCTGTCTATGGAATGGTGCATATACAAAATCCGTTGCTGCTATTCGAAAATAGTAGCCCATGAAGTGGCGACAGCGGGTTTCCTCTCTCAATATCTGTGTGGTCCTTAACCATATGTCCGACGCCATATAACCGTAAATAAAATGTGTTGAGTGCGTCGTTAAATAAACCATTTCCTTCCTTCCTAATACTGCTGAATTTCTGTTGAATGGTGTAGTCTTTAAATGATGAGTTTCGCGTCTAGTTACCGGCTTCCATAGCTGATGTGTGTGCCCAGGACAGCATGATTAAACATTGATTGTACGTAAAAAAAAGAGTATCAAGTTGAAATAACATTTTGAGAAAAAAAAAAATTGTCAGATATGACCGATATTAATGTTTTTCCTCGAAATCTGCAATTTGGTATCACACGGGTAGCGCAAACTGTGCGACTTATGTGAAAACACTGTAGGCTTCACTCAATGGGATATAAATATATGATAAAGCCATAAAATACCCTACATATATTGTTCGGTTTAGCGGATATTAGTGTTAAATATAGATAAGCGAGCTATAAAGTGTGCAGAATATGTAAACGTTGTAACACGAGTGTTATTGGAGATTTATACCATTTCATGTTGATTCCGATAACACTGGGTGTGGTTTAAAAAAAAAAAAAAAAAAAAAAAAAAGTTGTTTGTTTGGTTTAATTGGGTAAGTATTAAAGATGTATTGTCGAGTAAACTTTATTATTTAAACATATTCAGTTCAAACTTTCTTCCAATGACAGTGCTCGCTTGAGGTGCTTGCGTCGCAGGATCGAACCACTTCGATGGATCCAATGAACGTATTGAGTTTTGTTTCGTTCCCACCAGTGCACAACAACTGGTCAAATTGTTTTTCTGTCTATGGAAACGTGCATATAAAATATCCCTTGATTATTTAGGAAAAATGCAGCGGGTTTTCTATGATGACTATGTGTCAGAATTAACAAATGTTTGACTGTTTGACAGCCAATAGCCGATGATTAATTGAGCCATGTGCTCTTGAACTTTGATATACCAATAGTCCAATGGGCCCGCAGATGGGGATCGATCGTAAGCCGACAGCGCATCGAGCGAACGCTTTACACACACCACACCACACACACACACACACACACACACACACACACACATATATACATATATATATATATATATATATATATATATATATATATATATATATATATATATATATACACACACACACACACACACACACACACACACACACACACACACACACACACAATCCACAATCCCCAACTCAAGATAAGACAAGAAACAACAAAATCAGACAGACAGACAATCGGTGTACACCTCGTCATTGAACTGCGAAAACGCATTCTGAACTGCAACCGAATACTGAGATACGATACCAGATCAGATCAGGTCAGGTCAGGTCAGGTCATAGGGTTTTACATGCACATTCAGAACAAGCTGCTGTAGCGCACGCCTGTCATGGGCACAAGAAACGGCCTTGGCCGGCTGCTCCGTCCATGACAGGAAATACCAGATAAAAACTTACAGTCCTTAAATACGTCGACTTAAATAACGCTTACTTATGTGCTTATTAAACGACTATAACCAAGCCCGGCGAAAGGCCGTGTGTCATTCGATCGATTAAAGATAATTCTGTTGTTCTCTGTATTAAAACGCGTCGAGAAAAGTTAATCTTATTTTCAGTAAATTGCCGCGAATAATCGCCATGAAGGTGTGACACTTGATACGACACTACAGCGAACGAATAAAGATGATGATTATTTCCTGGTAAGAAAATTCTGGAGATTGTTGACTGCAAAAGAACGGAAACATGAGCGTTTGTGTAAATTGATTTTACCCAGTGGCGACAGACCGTTTTAATACAGGAACATGATCGTCAGTGACAAGTCGATTAAACCCGATGTCGACATATCATATTGGGTTATGTTGCTCATAATCAGTTGTCACTGAGTGCAATGTTAACTTTACAACAACAAGAACAAAGTTAAAGTGTGTTGTGTTTAACGACACCGGCCTCAGTGGTGCCGTGGTTAAGCCATCGGGCATAAGGCTGGTAGGTACAGGGTTCGCAGCCATACACCGGCCTCAGTGGTGCCGTGGTTAAGCCATCGGGCATAAGGCTGGTAGGTACAGGGTTCGCAGCCATACACCGGCCTCAGTGGTGCCGTGGTTAAGCCATCGGGCATAAGGCTGGTAGGTACAGGGTTCGCAGCCATACACCGGCCTCAGTGGTGCCGTGGTTAAGCCATCGGGCATAAGGCTAGTAACAGTAGACACCGGGTTCGCAGCCATCGGGAAAAGGCACCGGCCTCAGTGGTGCCGTGGTTAAGCCATCGGGAATAAGGCACCGGCCTCAGTGGTGCCGTGGTTAAGCCATCGGGCATAAGGCTAGTAAGTACAGGGTTCGCAGCCAGACACCGGCCTCAGTGGTGAGGTGGTTAAGCCATCGGGCATAAGGCTAGTAAGTACAGGGTTCGCAGCCAGACACCGGCCTCAGTGGTGCCGTGGTTAAGCCATCGGGCATAAGGCTGGCAAGTACAGGGTTCGCAGCCAGACACCGGCCTCAGTGGTGCCGTGGTTAAGCCATCGGGCATAAGGCTGGCAAGTAGAGGGTTCGCAGCCAGACACCGGCCTCGGTGGTGCCGTGGTTAAGCCATCGGGCATAAGGCTGGCAAGTAGAGGGTTCGCAGCCAGACACCGGCCTCGGTGGTGCCGTGGTTAAGCCATCGGGCATAAGGCTGGTAAGTACAGGGTTCGCAGCCAGACACCGGCCTCGGT
>NC_054709.1:19433870-19446370 GCF_016097555.1 Gigantopelta aegis
GGTGGTGCCGTGGTTAAGCCATCGGGCACAAGGCTGGTAAGTACAGGGTTCGCAGCCAGACACCGGCCTCGGTGGTGCCGTGGTTAAGCCATCGGGCACAAGGCTGGTAAGTACAGGGTTCGCAGCCAGACACCGGCCTCGGTGGTGCCGTGGTTAAGCCATCGGGCACAAGGCTGGTAAGTACAGGGTTCGCAGCCAGACACCGGCCTCGGTGGTGCCGTGGTTAAGCCATCGGGCACAAGGCTGGTAAGTACAGGGTTCGCAGCCAGACACCGGCCTCGGTGGTGCCGTGGTTAAGCCATCGGGCACAAGGCTGGTAAGTACAGGGTTCGCAGCCAGACACCGGCCTCGGTGGTGCCGTGGTTAAGCCATCGGGCACAAGGCTGGTAAGTACAGGGTTCGCAGCCAGACACCGGCCTCGGTGGTGCCGTGGTTAAGCCATCGGGCACAAGGCTGGTAAGTACAGGGTTCGCAGCCAGACACCGGCCTCGGTGGTGCCGTGGTTAAGCCATCGGGCACAAGGCTGGTAAGTACAGGGTTCGCAGCCAGACACCGGCCTCGGTGGTGCCGTGGTTAAGCCATCGGGCACAAGGCTGGTAAGTACAGGGTTCGCAGCCAGACACCGGCCTCGGTGGTGCCGTGGTTAAGCCATCGGGCACAAGGCTGGTAAGTACAGGGTTCGCAGCCAGACACCGGCCTCGGTGGTGCCGTGGTTAAGCCATCGGGCACAAGGCTGGTAAGTACAGGGTTCGCAGCCAGACACCGGCCTCGGTGGTGCCGTGGTTAAGCCATCGGGCACAAGGCTGGTAAGTACAGGGTTCGCAGCCAGACACCGGCCTCGGTGGTGCCGTGGTTAAGCCATCGGGCACAAGGCTGGTAAGTACAGGGTTCGCAGCCAGACACCGGCCTCGGTGGTGCCGTGGTTAAGCCATCGGGCACAAGGCTGGTAAGTACAGGGTTCGCAGCCAGACACCGGCCTCGGTGGTGCCGTGGTTAAGCCATCGGGCACAAGGCTGGTAGGTACAGGGTTCGCAGCCAGACACCGGCCTCGGTGGTGCCGTGGTTAAGCCATCGGGCACAAGGCAGTACAGGGTTCGCAGGACACCGGCCTCGGTGGTGCCGTGGTTAAGCCATCGGGCACAAGGCTGGTAAGTACAGGGTTCGCAGCCAGACACCGGCCTCGGTGGTGCCGTGGTTAAGCCATCGGGCACAAGGCTGGTAAGTACAGGGTTCGCAGCCAGACACCGGCCTCGGTGGTGCCGTGGTTAAGCCATCGGGCACAAGGCTGGTAAGTACAGGGTTCGCAGCCAGACACCGGCCTCGGTGGTGCCGTGGTTAAGCCATCGGGCACAAGGCTGGTAAGTACAGGGTTCGCAGCCAGACACCGGCCTCGGTGGTGCCGTGGTTAAGCCATCGGGCACAAGGCTGGTAAGTACAGGGTTCGCAGCCAGACACCGGCCTCGGTGGTGCCGTGGTTAAGCCATCGGGCACAAGGCTGGTCGGGCACAAAGTACAGGGTTCGCAGCCAGACACCGGCCTCGGTGGTGCCGTGGTTAAGCCATCGGGCACAAGGCTGGTAAGTACAGGGTTCGCAGCCAGACACCGGCCTCGGTGGTGCCGTGGTTAAGCCATCGGGCACAAGGCTGGTAAGTACAGGGTTCGCAGCCAGACACCGGCCTCGGTGGTGCCGTGGTTAAGCCATCGGGCACAAGGCTGGTAAGTACAGGGTTCGCAGCCAGACACCGGCCTCGGTGGTGCCGTGGTTAAGCCATCGGGCACAAGGCTGGTAAGTACAGGGTTCGCAGCCAGACACCGGCCTCGGTGGTGCCGTGGTTAAGCCATCGGGCACAAGGCTGGTAAGTACAGGGTTCGCAGCCAGACACCGGCCTCGGTGGTGCCGTGGTTAAGCCATCGGGCACAAGGCTGGTAAGTACAGGGTTCGCAGCCAGACACCGGCCTCGGTGGTGCCGTGGTTAAGCCATCGGGCACAAGGCTGGTAAGTACAGGGTTCGCAGCCAGACACCGGCCTCGGTGGTGCCGTGGTTAAGCCATCGGGCACAAGGCTGGTAAGTACAGGGTTCGCAGCCAGACACCGGCCTCGGTGGTGCCGTGGTTAAGCCATCGGGCACAAGGCTGGTAAGTACAGGGTTCGCAGCCAGACACCGGCCTCGGTGGTGCCGTGGTTAAGCCATCGGGCACAAGGCTGGTAAGTACAGGGTTCGCAGCCAGACACCGGCCTCGGTGGTGCCGTGGTTAAGCCATCGGGCACAAGGCTGGTAAGTACAGGGTTCGCAGCCAGACACCGGCCTCGGTGGTGCCGTGGTTAAGCCATCGGGCACAAGGCTGGTAAGTACAGGGTTCGCAGCCAGACACCGGCCTCGGTGGTGCCGTGGTTAAGCCATCGGGCACAAGGCTGGTAAGTACAGGGTTCGCAGCCAGACACCGGCCTCGGTGGTGCCGTGGTTAAGCCATCGGGCACAAGGCTGGTAAGTACAGGGTTCGCAGCCAGACACCGGCCTCGGTGGTGCCGTGGTTAAGCCATCGGGCACAAGGCTGGTAAGTACAGGTCGCAGCCAGACACCGGCCTCGGTGGTGCCGTGGTTAAGCCATCGGGCACAAGGCTGGTAAGTACAGGGTTCGCAGCCAGACACCGGCCTCGGTGGTGCCGTGGTTAAGCCATCGGGCACAAGGCTGGTAAGTACAGGGTTCGCAGCCAGACACCGGCCTCGGTGGTGCCGTGGTTAAGCCATCGGGCACAAGGCTGGTAAGTACAGGGTTCGCAGCCAGACACCGGCCTCGGTGGTGCCGTGGTTAAGCCATCGGGCACAAGGCTGGTAAGTACAGGGTTCGCAGCCAGACACCGGCCTCGGTGGTGCCGTGGTTAAGCCATCGGGCACAAGGCTGGTAAGTACAGGGTTCGCAGCCAGACACCGGCCTCGGTGGTGCCGTGGTTAAGCCATCGGGCACAAGGCTGGTAAGTACAGGGTTCGCAGCCAGACACCGGCCTCGGTGGTGCCGTGGTTAAGCCATCGGGCACAAGGCTGGTAAGTACAGGGTTCGCAGCCAGACACCGGCCTCGGTGGTGCCGTGGTTAAGCCATCGGGCACAAGGCTGGTAAGTACAGGGTTCGCAGCCAGACACCGGCCTCGGTGGTGCCGTGGTTAAGCCATCGGGCACAAGGCTGGTAAGTACAGGGTTCGCAGCCAGACACCGGCCTCGGTGGTGCCGTGGTTAAGCCATCGGGCACAAGGCTGGTAAGTACAGGGTTCGCAGCCAGACACCGGCCTCGGTGGTGCCGTGGTTAAGCCATCGGGCACAAGGCTGGTAAGTACAGGGTTCGCAGCCAGACACCGGCCTCGGTGGTGCCGTGGTTAAGCCATCGGGCACAAGGCTGGTAAGTACAGGGTTCGCAGCCAGACACCGGCCTCGGTGGTGCCGTGGTTAAGCCATCGGGCACAAGGCTGGTAAGTACAGGGTTCGCAGCCAGACACCGGCCTCGGTGGTGCCGTGGTTAAGCCATCGGGCACAAGGCTGGTAAGTACAGGGTTCGCAGCCAGACACCGGCCTCGGTGGTGCCGTGGTTAAGCCATCGGGCACAAGGCTGGTAAGTACAGGGTTCGCAGCCAGACACCGGCCTCGGTGGTGCCGTGGTTAAGCCATCGGGCACAAGGCTGGTAAGTACAGGGTTCGCAGCCAGACACCGGCCTCGGTGGTGCCGTGGTTAAGCCATCGGGCACAAGGCTGGTAAGTACAGGGTTCGCAGCCAGACACCGGCCTCGGTGGTGCCGTGGTTAAGCCATCGGGCACAAGGCTGGTAAGTACAGGGTTCGCAGCCAGACACCGGCCTCGGTGGTGCCGTGGTTAAGCCATCGGGCACAAGGCTGGTAAGTACAGGGTTCGCAGCCAGACACCGGCCTCGGTGGTGCCGTGGTTAAGCCATCGGGCACAAGGCTGGTAAGTACAGGGTTCGCAGCCAGACACCGGCCTCGGTGGTGCCGTGGTTAAGCCATCGGGCACAAGGCTGGTAAGTACAGGGTTCGCAGCCAGACACCGGCCTCGGTGGTGCCGTGGTTAAGCCACCGGCCTCGGTGGTGCCGTGGTTAAGCCAGGGTCGGGCACAAGGCTGGTAAGTACAGGGTTCGCAGCCAGACACCGGCCTCGGTGGTGCCGTGGTTAAGCCATCGGGCACAAGGCTGGTAAGTACAGGGTTCGCAGCCAGACACCGGCCTCGGTGGTGCCGTGGTTAAGCCATCGGGCACAAGGCTGGTAAGTACAGGGTTCGCAGCCAGACACCGGCCTCGGTGGTGCCGTGGTTAAGCCATCGGGCACAAGGCTGGTAAGTACAGGGTTCGCAGCCAGACACCGGCCTCGGTGGTGCCGTGGTTAAGCCATCGGGCACACAAGGCTGACAAGTACAGGGTTCGCAGCCAGACACCGGCCTGGTCAGGGTTCGCAGCCAGACACCGGGTGCCGTGGTTAAGCCATCGGGCACAAGGCTGGTAAGTACAGGGTTCGCAGCCAGACACCGGCCTCGGTGGTGCCGTGGTTAAGCCATCGGGCACAAGGCTGGTAAGTACAGGGTTCGCAGCCAGACACCGGCCTCGGTGGTGCCGTGGTTAAGCCATCGGGCACAAGGCTGGTAAGTACAGGGTTCGCAGCCAGACACCGGCCTCGGTGGTGCCGTGGTTAAGCCATCGGGCACAAGGCTGGTAAGTACAGGGTTCGCAGCCAGACACCGGCCTCGGTGGTGCCGTGGTTAAGCCATCGGGCACAAGGCTGGTAAGTACAGGGTTCGCAGCCAGACACCGGCCTCGGTGGTGCCGTGGTTAAGCCATCGGGCACAAGGCTGGTAAGTACAGGGTTCGCAGCCAGACACCGGCCTCGGTGGTGCCGTGGTTAAGCCATCGGGCACAAGGCTGGTAAGTACAGGGTTCGCAGCCAGACACCGGCCTCGGTGGTGCCGTGGTTAAGCCATCGGGCACAAGGCTGGTAAGTACAGGGTTCGCAGCCAGACACCGGCCTCGGTGGTGCCGTGGTTAAGCCATCGGGCACAAGGCTGGTAAGTACAGGGTTCGCAGCCAGACACCGGCCTCGGTGGTGCCGTGGTTAAGCCATCGGGCACAAGGCTGGTAAGTACAGGGTTCGCAGCCAGACACCGGCCTCGGTGGTGCCGTGGTTAAGCCATCGGGCACAAGGCTGGTAAGTACAGGGTTCGCAGCCAGACACCGGCCTCGGTGGTGCCGTGGTTAAGCCATCGGGCACAAGGCTGGTAAGTACAGGGTTCGCAGCCAGACACCGGCCTCGGTGGTGCCGTGGTTAAGCCATCGGGCACAAGGCTGGTAAGTACAGGGTTCGCAGCCAGACACCGGCCTCGGTGGTGCCGTGGTTAAGCCATCGGGCACAAGGCTGGTAAGTACAGGGTTCGCAGCCAGACACCGGCCTCGGTGGTGCCGTGGTTAAGCCATCGGGCACAAGGCTGGTAAGTACAGGGTTCGCAGCCAGACACCGGCCTCGGTGGTGCCGTGGTTAAGCCATCGGGCACAAGGCTGGTAAGTACAGGGTTCGCAGCCAGACACCGGCCTCGGTGGTGCCGTGGTTAAGCCATCGGGCACAAGGCTGGTAAGTACAGGTACAGGTTCGCAGCCAGACACCGGCCTCGGTGGTGCCGTGGTTAAGCCATCGGGCACAAGGCTGGTAAGTACAGGGTTCGCAGCCAGACACCGGCCTCGGTGGTGCCGTGGTTAAGCCATCGGGCACAAGGCTGGTAAGTACAGGGTTCGCAGCCAGACACCGGCCTCGGTGGTGCCGTGGTTAAGCCATCGGGCACAAGGCTGGTAAGTACAGGGTTCGCAGCCAGACACCGGCCTCGGTGGTGCCGTGGTTAAGCCATCGGGCACAAGGCTGGTAAGTACAGGGTTCGCAGCCAGACACCGGCCTCGGTGGTGCCGTGGTTAAGCCATCGGGCACAAGGCTGGTAAGTACAGGGTTCGCAGCCAGACACCGGCCTCGGTGGTGCCGTGGTTAAGCCATCGGGCACAAGGCTGGTAAGTACAGGGTTCGCAGCCAGACACCGGCCTCGGTGGTGCCGTGGTTAAGCCATCGGGCACAAGGCTGGTAAGTACAGGGTTCGCAGCAGCAAGACACCGGCCTCGGTGGTGCCGTGGTTAAGCCATCGGGCACAAGGCTGGTAAGTACAGGGTTCGCAGCCAGACACCGGCCTCGGTGGTGCCGTGGTTAAGCCATCGGGCACAAGGCTGGTAAGTACAGGGTTCGCAGCCAGACACCGGCCTCGGTGGTGCCGTGGTTAAGCCATCGGGCACAAGGCTGGTAAGTACAGGGTTCGCAGCCAGACACCGGCCTCGGTGGTGCCGTGGTTAAGCCATCGGGCACAAGGCTGGTAAGTACAGGGTTCGCAGCCAGACACCGGCCTCGGTGGTGCCGTGGTTAAGCCATCGGGCACAAGGCTGGTAAGTACAGGGTTCGCAGCCAGACACCGGCCTCGGTGGTGCCGTGGTTAAGCCATCGGGCACAAGGCTGGTAAGTACAGGGTTCGCAGCCAGACACCGGCCTCGGTGGTGCCGTGGTTAAGCCATCGGGCACAAGGCTGGTAAGTACAGGGTTCGCAGCCAGACACCGGCCTCGGTGGTGCCGTGGTTAAGCCATCGGGCACAAGGCTGGTAAGTACAGGGTTCGCAGCCAGACACCGGCCTCGGTGGTGCCGTGGTTAAGCCATCGGGCACAAGGCTGGTAAGTACAGGGTTCGCAGCCAGACACCGGCCTCGGTGGTGCCGTGGTTAAGCCATCGGGCACAAGGCTGGTAAGTACAGGGTTCGCAGCCAGACACCGGCCTCGGTGGTGCCGTGGTTAAGCCATCGGGCACAAGGCTGGTAAGTACAGGGTTCGCAGCCAGACACCGGCCTCGGTGGTGCCGTGGTTAAGCCATCGGGCACAAGGCTGGTAAGTACAGGGTTCGCAGCCAGACACCGGCCTCGGTGGTGCCGTGGTTAAGCCATCGGGCACAAGGCTGGTAAGTACAGGGTTCGCAGCCAGACACCGGCCTCGGTGGTGCCGTGGTTAAGCCATCGGGCACAAGGCTGGTAAGTACAGGGTTCGCAGCCAGACACCGGCCTCGGTGGTGCCGTGGTTAAGCCATCGGGCACAAGGCTGGTAAGTACAGGGTTCGCAGCCAGACACCGGCCTCGGTGGTGCCGTGGTTAAGCCATCGGGCACAAGGCTGGTAAGTACAGGGTTCGCAGCCAGACACCGGCCTCGGTGGTGCCGTGGTTAAGCCATCGGGCACAAGGCTGGTAAGTACAGGGTTCGCAGCCAGACACCGGCCTCGGTGGTGCCGTGGTTAAGCCATCGGGCACAAGGCTGGTAAGTACAGGGTTCGCAGCCAGACACCGGCCTCGGTGGTGCCGTGGTTAAGCCATCGGGCACAAGGCTGGTAAGTACAGGGTTCGCAGCCAGACACCGGCCTCGGTGGTGCCGTGGTTAAGCCATCGGGCACAAGGCTGGTAAGTACAGGGTTCGCAGCCACCGGCCTCGGTGGTGCCGTGGTTAAGCCACACGGCCAGGGTTCGCAGCCAGACACCGGCCTCGGTGGTGCCGTGGTTAAGCCATCGGGCACAAGGCTGGTAAGTACAGGGTTCGCAGCCAGACACCGGCCTCGGTGGTGCCGTGGTTAAGCCATCGGGCACAAGGCTGGTAAGTACAGGGTTCGCAGCCAGACACCGGCCTCGGTGGTGCCCGCCATCGGGCACAAGGCTGGTAAGTACAGGGTTCGCAGCCAGACACCGGCCTCGGTGGTGCCGTGGTTAAGCCATCGGGCACAAGGCTGGTAAGTACAGGGTTCGCAGCCAGACACCGGCCTCGGTGGTGCCGTGGTTAAGCCATCGGACACAAGGCTGGTAAGTACAGGGTTCGCAGCCAGACACCGGCCTCGGTGGTGCCGTGGTTAAGCCATCGGGCACAAGGCTGGTAAGTACAGGGTTCGCAGCCAGACACCGGCCTCGGTGGTGCCGTGGTTAAGCCATCGGGCACAAGGCTGGTAAGTACAGGGTTCGCAGCCAGACACCGGCCTCGGTGGTGCCGTGGTTAAGCCATCGGGCACAAGGCTGGTAAGTACAGGGTTCGCAGCCAGACACCGGCCTCAGTGGTGCCGGGGTTAAGCCATCGGGCACAAGTGCCGTGGTTAAGCCATCGGGTACAAGGCTGGTAAGTACAGGGTTCGCAGCCAGACACCGGCCTCAGTGGTGCCGTGGTTAAGCCATCGGGCACAAGGCTGGTAAGTACAGGGTTCGCAGCCAGACACCGGCCTCAGTGGTGCCGGGGTTAAGCCATCGGGCACAAGGCTGGTAAGTACAGGGTTCGCAGCCAGACACCGGCCTCGGTGGTGCCGTGGTTAAGCCATCGGACACAAGGCTGGTAAGTACAGGGTTCGCAGCCAGACACCGGCCTCGGTGGTGCCGTGGTTAAGCCATCGGGCACAAGGCTGGTAAGTACAGGGTTCGCAGCCAGACACCGGCCTCGGTGGTGCCGTGGTTAAGCCATCGGACACAAGGCTGGTAAGTACAGGGTTCGCAGCCAGACACCGGCCTCGGTGGTGCCGTGGTTAAGCCATCGGACACAAGGCTGGTAAGTACAGGGTTCGCAGCCAGACACCGGCCTCGGTGGTGCCGTGGTTAAGCCATCGGGCACAAGGCTGGTAAGTACAGGGTTCGCAGCCAGACACCGGCCTCGGTGGTGCCGTGGTTAAGCCATCGGGCACAAAGCTGGTAAGTACAGTGTTCAAAGCCAGACACCGGCCTCGGTGGTGCCGTGGTTAAGCCATCGGGCACAAGGCTGGTAAGTACAGGGTTCGCAGCCAGACACCGGCCTCGGTGGTGCCGTGGTTAAGCCATCGGGCACAAGGCTGGTAAGTACAGGGTTCGCAGCCAGACACCGGCCTCAGTGGTGCCGTGGTTAAGCCATCGGGCACAAGGCTGGTAAGTACGGGCAGCCAGACAGTGCCGTGGGTAAGTACAGGGTTCGCAGCCAGACACCGGCCTCGGTGGTGCCGTGGTTAAGCCATCGGTGTATTAGGCTGGTATAGTACAGCTGTTCGTAAGATAAACAGCTGGTTATAAGGTAAGTGGTATGTAACGGCCACTCATGTAGTATTCTCTATATAAACAGCTGGTTGTAAGATAAATGGTATGTAACCACCACTCGTGTATTATTCTTTATATAAACAGCTGTTTGTAAGATAAATGGTATGTAACGACCACTCGTGTAGTATTCTCTATATAAACAACTCGTAAGATAAATGGTATCTAACAGCCACTCATGTAGTATTTTCTATATAAACAACTCGCTGTAAGATAAATGGTATCTAACGGCCAATCATGTAGTATTCTCTATATAAACAACTCGTAAGATAAATGGTATCTAACGGTCACTCATATAGTATTCTGTTTTCTTCTACCACAGTAAAATAATAATGTCAGGTATTGACATTTTATTAACTTTGCTAAAAAAAAATAATCTTAACCATAGTGAAGGAACATACTATTCAAAAGAAAAAAAACGTTCCTTCCAAGCGGACGTTTATGCATTTCCTGCGGAAGTGAACGCATCTGCGATGGCGTTGTTTAAACGACTCGGTATCTATGCAAATGAACACGTCCCTGCATTGTCAATGACAACCAGACCATGAGAATGTTTTTTTTTCCAAATGCCATCATCACCAAAGTAATCGATAGAGTGATTGAAATCCAGACGTTTCCCATTCTGAACGTGCTGTGATCTTGTGTCAACTTTCTAATCTACAGTCCAACACAACATGCCGTTTTTATATATAGAAATAAGAAGTAAGGAAACACTTGGTATTTAAAACTAAATTCAATTCACCATGGGCAGCCGTACAGTCGGTAACAAACCACAAAGTTAAAGTGTCTTTTGTTTAACGACACCACTAGAGCACATTACTTTATTAATCTTCGGCTATTGGATGTCAAACGTTTGGTAATTGTAAAAGTCTTAAAGAGAAAACCAGCTACATTAAATTCATAACTGAAGGATTTGTTTTTAATGCACGATCCTACAGACAGGGTAGTACATACCACGACCGTTGATATACCAGTCGTGGTCCACTGGCTGGAACGATATATAGCTCAAAGGGCCACCGACGGGGATCGATCCTTCAGCGACCGCGCATCAGGCGATCTCTTTACCACTGGGATACATCGCATCCCTATCTTGTATAGCAACCACCTATATATACCGCACATCCATGACATGTTTGAGGCGGGACTTAGCCCAGTAGTAAGTCGCTCGTTTGATCAGAGTTCGATCAAGGATCAATCCCGGTCGGTGGTTCCACTGGACTATTTCTCGTCCCAGCCAGTGCTCCACAAATGGTGCCACAAAGGCCTTGATGTATACTATCCTGTCAGTGGAAGAAAGAAAATGACGCACTCAAAACCTTTTATTTACGGTTATATGACGTCGGACATATGGTTAAGGACCACATATATATTGAGAGAGAAAACCCGCTGTCGCCACTTCATAGGCTACTCTTTTCGATTAGCAGCAAGGGATCTTTTTTCTATGCATCATCCCACATTCCTTGTGGTTAATTTGAAAGAGTGGCGGAAGACGGATTCCTCTCTGATTATGTGTGTGGTCGTTACCCACTTGTCTGATGAAATGAAACCGTAATTAAGATGTGTTGAGTGTTTATATTCATTCATTCATCCATCCATCCATCCATCCATCCACCCGTCCATCCAACCATCCATCCTTCCTTCCTTCCTTCCATCCTTCCTTCCATCCACCCAATCATCCATCCATCAATCCAATCCAATCCAATCCAATCCAATCATTCATTCATTCATTAATTCATTCATTCATTCATTCATTCATTCATCCATCCATCCATCCATCCACCCATCCACCCATACATTTATTTACTCATTCATTCATCAATTTACCGGCCTCGGTGGCATCGTGGTTAGGCCATCGGTCTACAGGCTGGTTGGTACTGGGTTCGGATCCCAGTCGAGGCATGGGATTTTTAATCCAGATATCGACTCCAAACCCTGAGTGAGTGCTCCGAAAGGCTCAGTGGGTTGGTGTAAACCTCTTGCACCGACCTGTGATCCATAATTGGTTCAACGAAGGCCATGGTTTGTGCTATACTGCCTGTGGGGAGCGCAAATAAAAGATCCCTTGCTGCTAATCGGAAAGGGTAGCCCATGTAGTGGCGACAGCGGGTTTCCTCTCAAAATCTGTGTGGTCCTTAACCATTTGTTTGACGCCATATAACCGTAAATTAAATGTGTTGAGTGCGTCGTTAAATAAAACATTTTTTTCTTTCTTTCTTTCATTCATCAATTATTTCATTCATTTCCTCATTCACTCACTAATTTTTGTATTCATATATTTATTTTATTTTATTTTATGCCGCCACACAAACTACTCCTTTAGAGCAGAAAAAACTCCACAACAAGTAATCTTTCCTATGACAGACCATTACCTGTCACGACCTTCGATGTACCAGCCAGCAAACACCCGTTGGAACTGGAAAAAAACCCCCTCCGAATCCACCTAAGATGGACATACTGGTGAATATACTATATTCATTTAATCCTACGTAAATGCAATCTCCTCGTCACGACCATGCTGATTGCGCGCGCGTATGGTTTGTGTCTTTTTGAAAAGGATCGACTGTAATTTACACTGAGTGTAAGTGGGTCTTTCAAGCGCAAGCCGAGATTAAGGGAAATTACAGCGGTGTAGCTCGCGCGAGGACGCAATAGCTCTTGAATAAAACTCCGGGTTTTTTTTGTGTGTTGGTTGTTTGTTTGTTTTTTTTTTGTTTTTTTTTTTTTTTTTTGCGGGGGAGGGGGTTGTGTTTTTTTTTAATTAATAGTCACCGTTAGTTTACAGACAAACCGGCATACAGTTTATCTTAAAGGCATATTGCCACATACCACTGACCTATTAAATCAACCTATTAAAGTATTACCTGAAAAAAATAAAAATAGTTTTGTCCCAAAATGTACTTTAATCAACCATCTACGTAACCACCATACTGCATTTATACTACTCAAAAGAATTTAAGGGTCAAAAATTTATAACCAAATAAGTTTCAGAGTGTATTAGATTGATGATGTAAACTACACCAAATTTTTTATTTATTGTTCCATATTTACAAAAAACACAAATAAACGTCACTGTATACAAGAAAGTCACATGACATGCTGTCAAAGTTGAAGGTTGTCAAACATGGATTTCACACATTAGAACATTCGTTTAATAGTGTGTGAATCCACCCCTGGCGCGAATACACTCGACACATCGTTGCCTCATGCTGTTGATCAGACGTCTGAAGAACTCTTGGGGAATGGCCTGCCACTCTGCCATAAGAAGTTGACCCAGATCATGAAGGTTGGCCGGAGGGGCATGGTTATCCCGAACTCTCCTGCCTAATTCGTCCCAGGCGTGCTCTATTGGGG
>NC_054709.1:19453870-19458870 GCF_016097555.1 Gigantopelta aegis
CACTACACACACACACCACACACATACACATACACACCGCACACACACATACACACATACATACACACGCACACGCACATACGCACATACCACACACACACCACACACAACACGCACGCACACACCACACACACACCACACACACACCATACACACCACACACACGCCACACACACATGCACACACACATACACACACACCACACATACACACACATACACATACATACACATACACACACATACATGCACACGCACATGTACATGCACATACGCACGCACCACACACACCACACACACAACACGCACACACACACCACACACACACCACACACCACACACACACCACACAAACACACACACCACACACACATACTTAATCTCTCTGTCTCTCTCACACAAACACACACCACACACACACACACTTAATATGTCTCTCTCTCACACACACACCACCCAACACACATACTTAATCTCTCTCTCTCTCTCTCTCTCTCTCTCTCTCTCTCTCTCTCTCTCTCTTTCACACACACACACAAACACACACACACACACACACACACAAACCACACACACATACTTAATACTTCTCTCTCTCTCTCTCACACACACAAACAAACCACACATACACACACACACACACACATATATCTCTCTCTCTCCACACACACACATACTTAATCTCTCTCTCTCTCTCTCTCTCTCTCTCTCTCTCTCTCGCACTCTCTCTCGCTCTCTCTCTCTCTCTCACACACACACACAAACCACACACACACACATACTTAATCTCTCTCTCTCTCTCCACACACACACACACCACGCATACACACACACACACCACACACACACACCCCACACCCCACAAACACACACACACCACACACAAACACACACACCACACACACACCACACACACACACACCACACAGAGACAGAAAGACAGACATAAAGACAGAGACAGACACAAACTCTCTCTCATATATATCTCTCTGTGGTTTGATCCTTGTTGCTCTCTCTCTCTCTCTCTCTCTCTCTCTCTCTCTCTCTCTCTCTCTCTCTCTCTCTCTCTCTCTCTCTTCCCCCCATACCTCTCTCTCTATAGATAGATACATGATATATGATCGATTTAGGATGGATCCCCGTCGGTGCACTGATTGGACTTTTTCTCGTTCCAACCATTGGACTATTTCTCGTTCCAGCCAGTGCACCACGGCATAGACCGTTGAATGTGTTATCCTGTCTGTGGGATGATGCATGTAAAATATCCTTGCTGCTAATCGAAAAGAGAAGCCCATGAATTGGAGACAGCGAGTTTCCTCTCTCAATATTTGTGTGGTCCTTAACCATAATTATGTCCCACGCCATGTAACCGTAAATTAAAATGTGTTGTGTGCGTCGTTAATATAAATAAAATAGTGCTTCATTTGCTTCTTTCTCTCCTTCCTTCTTTCTCTTTGTTTCTTTCTATAAATAGTATTTGCCGAATATCTTCGCCACAATTGCAACTGAATGAATATATCATTTGGTCGAGTTTAATTTCACACTCTTTGGGCACGCTCTTCTCCTGTACTGTGAGCTAGAAGTATTTAATTCAGACCAGTTCTTGTAACGCTTGGACAGTTTTGGTCGCCGCTTTAAATTCTCATAGTGAATCCTCCAGATACCTTATATAACGAACATAAATGACAATAATTACTAGCACTAAAACGCAAAGACGGTAGTTGTAGCGCACGCCTGTCATGGGCACAAATGCTGGCCTCGGCCGGCTACTCCGCACATGACAGGAAATGGTTGGGCGGGTGGGAGAGGGGATCGCCTGCACTGGTAGATGCAAGAGAGTAGCAGCAGTACGACTGGATTCGGTAGCAGGCGGGGGAAACGTAGGGGTTGGAAGCAGGTGTTTTATATGAGGGCGTTGGTCATTTGCTATCCCCTCTCCACTAGTTACGTCCATCAAGGACAACAACACACCGAGGCTAGGGCTTTAGTGGCAAATGATCTTAAGGACCTCTTACGGTTACGGTTACACGTTACTGGGATCATAATCGTAACTCCGAAGAAAGCACAGTGTAAAAAAGGTATTGATAAGGTTGTGACTATCTGTACGAATCGATGTTTCGTATATATACGAGGGGCGGGATTTAGCTCAGTCGGTTAAGTCCTAGCTTGAGGTGCTTGCGTCACAGGATCGAACCACCTCGGTGCATCCATTCACCTGACTTGGGGGGTTTTTCTCGTTCGTGCACCATAAATGATGAAAGGCCATGGCATGTACCTTTCTGTCTGTGGGAACATGCATATAAAATATTCCTTGCTGCATTAGAAGTCTCCTCAGATGACTACGTGTCAGAATTACCAAGTGTTGGACATCATTAGCCGATGACGAATTAATCAATGTTCTCTAGTAATGTCGTTAAAAATACACTTTAACTCGTCTATACGATATTAAGGAGCATATACATGAATCACTATCAAAACAGTCATGACATCAGGTGTTCACGAAAGATGAGCATATCCTGTCCCAATGGTAATTGTTGTAGTGTCCTTTGACTTATACACACATTCTTCAGCAGTCACGGTACTGGGGTACGAACCCAGAACTACGGTAACTACATTGTGTTGTTGTTTTTGTTTTGTTGTTGTTTTTTCGTTGTTGTTTTTGTTTTTATTAAGGACACCACTAGAAACATTGATTTATTAATCATCGGCTATTGGATGTCAACCAATTTGTAATTCTGGCATATAGTCGTAGATAGGAAAGCCTTATAGATGTCCAGTGGTGATAGGCGGAAAGCCACGACAGATCCCCAGTAGACAAAACACATGACCAATTAGAACATGCCACGGATAGGTACTACGGAAAGCGCGGCAACGAAGCTTTGTGTTTCGCGCGGACGCCGTGCTAATTATCATGCCGTGTCTCATTTCCCTTACATCGCATTCCGAGACTGGGACATGCATTTTTAAAATCAGGACAAAAACAAAAGAAGAAAACAAAAGAACAAAGGAAGACGAATAAACCTTCTGAAATGATGTCAAAGAGATCACAGTGGACTGTAAAATAGCAGCACAGTTCAATGTAACACACGGCAATGCAATGTAAAATAAAATAAGACAGTTCAATTTAACACAGTTCAGTGCAATGTGAAATAGCGCAGTCCAATGTAACACAGTGAAAACAATGTAAAATAGTACAGTTCGATTAATACAGTGCAATGTAAAACGGCGCAATCCAATGCAAAACAGTGCAGTGACAAACAGTACAGCTGAATGCAACGTAGTACAGTAGAATGTAAAACAGCAGACTGTGATGTGAAATACCACACTCCTGAAATGTAAAATATTATAATACCACACAAGAAAAGACAACACAGCAAAGTGTAATGTAAAATAGTACAATGTAATGCACATGGATATGTTACATATTTCAATGCAATGCAGCACAACACACGGATATCTTAAATAGTACAATGCAATGTAGCACATCACAGAGAAATATAAATATAACAATGCAATGCAGCAGCAACATTACCCCCCCCCCCTCCCCCGCCCCCACAAAAAAAAAAAACTCACACCAACAAACAACAACAACAACAACAACAACAAAAAAACAACCCCACCAAGAAACAAACAAACAAAAACCAACAGAAAAAAAGCGCAAAACAACGCAAATACTCTGCGAAATAAGCAAGACAATACCGAGCAATACCAATCTGAGCAAAACAATGCAAAACGAAGCCATCAAAGCAACCAGTGCAGTACAAAACATGGATATCATTTCAGTGTAATGTAGAATAGAACACGTGTGCTAGTGTCAGACTACCAACTGCCAGCAGAAAGTTGACCAACTCGACGGTTACGTTGTAAACTCCCGACTTTCGACGGGTGCGCTCAGATTAACAACTAATGGCTTATACGATGAGAATCGAGTTGTAAGAGCGCTCAAACTAGCAACTGGACAGTCGTGACAGCAGGAAGTTAGCCAACTTTATGTTGGCAGTTGATAGTCTGGCCTTGACATAACATACACAAATGAAACCAAATAATAATAATAAATATGCGGATCCTTGCGCCAAAGTAGAACAGCGAGTTTATGTATGTTATTTATACTATCCATATCCAACTAAGGTTCAGACACGTCAGCCCTGGGCGCGATATCTTCTCCAGGATTCGCTTCCAGGTGACATGAAGTAAGTGGTCAGCTCGACCCAGCGTTTAACTTGCTTTAGACGAACTTGGTGCACTAACTTATCCTCTGGTTTACCTTTCTCCCAGTTCGCTTTTCTTACTCGAGGTGATGGTATTTTCATGACATAATTAAAGATTAATTTGGATTCCATAATGGTACAACGCTAGAATGAAAAAAGAAATAAAAGAAAAGAACCCCAAAAAGGGGGAAAGAGAAAAGAAGAAGAAGAATATGACGAGATCAACTTCGATTAATGTAAGAATAAACATAAGAAAAATAATCGTTAAAAAAGATGATAAGGAATAGAAAAGAACAAGTTATATCGTGTTTTATTCAATGTAGCACATTCATTTATTTATCATTGGCTGTTGGATGTCAAACATTGGGTAATTCTGACATTATGTTCTTAGAGAGGAAACCCGCTACATTTGTTTAATTAGTAGCAAGGAATCTGTTATATGCACCATCCGACAAACATAATAGCACATGCCACGGCCTTTGATACACCAGTTGTGGTGCACTGGCTGGAACGAGCAATACCCCATACGGGCTACCTATATGTCATACCCTGCGTTACGCAGCCCTGATAGGTGTCCAGTGGTGATAGGCGGAAGGCCACGACAGATCGCCAGTATACAAGGCACATGACCAATTAGAACATGCCACGGGTAGGTACTACGGAAAGTGCGGTAACGAAGCATTGTGTTTCGCGCGGACGCCGTGCTAATTGTCGTGCCGTGTCTCATTTCCCTCACATTGGATTCAGGATAAAAAACAGAAAGAAAAAAGAACAATGGAAAAAAACCACGAAC
>NC_054709.1:19463870-19512947 GCF_016097555.1 Gigantopelta aegis
ATGGCCTAACTACGACGCCACCAAGGATGGTTTAACTGAATGAATGAATGAATATTTAGTTAATGAATGTTATTGATGTTGTTAGTGGTGTTATTATTGTATGTATGTAGCTGCGTTGGTAGAGCGCACGCGTGAAGTGTTTTGCATTAAGGGATCCAACCACAACAGCGGACCCCTTCTGTGATTGAGTTTGTTTCTCTCCCACACAGTGACACACGACTGGTATAAGAGGCCGCGGTATGTGCTGTCCTGCCTCTATGAAAATGCATATTAAAGTATCCCTTGCTACTAATGGAACAATCTAGCGGTTTGCTCTGAAGACGAGTAAAAGCTACCTAACTGTTTAACATTCAATAGCCGATGATTAATAAATCAATATTATCTAGTGGTTTCGTTAAACGACTAAGCTACATCTCACTAACTTTTGTTTCCTTTATGAGAAGGAACACATATATGCGTATAGCTTTAATTAGTACTGAGGGTTGGGACGTAGCCCAGTGGTAAAGCCAGTGCACCACGACTGGTATATCAAAGGCCGTGGTATGTTCTATCCTGTCTGTGAAAAATTGCATATAAAATATTCCTTGCTGCATTAGAAAAACAAATGTAGCAGGTTTCCTCTGATGATTACATGTCAGAATTACCAAATGTTTAACATCCAATAGCCGATGATTAATTAATCAATGTTCTCTGGTTGTGTCGTTAAACGAAACAAAACTTCTTCTACCCATCAGTGATGAAAGTGAAACTCGAAGAAGGAAGCCGTCCAAGAAAGAGAAAACACCCACAGGCGATCAAACCGTAGAAATTTCGAATTAAATCGTTCGTGGACAGGCGGACAAATTTGCGTGTTGACAGTAATGTCGCAACTGCAGAATTTGTCGAAGTAATGATTTCAGTTCAGTTTAGAGTACAATAGCATTTGTTTGATGGGAAAACTAAGAAACGCGGCTTTAATTCATTAAGATCGTGGTATGTAAACCCAACTGCTAATGTTAGAGGGATGTTCATGTCAAATATGATCCCTATGTGTTGGAAAGATTCATACCCATACCACCAACGCATACTGACAATTTTAACAAATGAAAAAAGCTTAATTTTAGAAGTATTAATAAATAAATAAATAAATAAATAAATATTACAAACTACTTTTACTTGAAAACATAAATTTCGACGTTCAGGAAAATGCTGAGATGTTCCAAATGATTCAACAGTTTATAGTTGCAAGCAAACACGTTGACAGTTTCTGGAAGAGACTTTATCATAGGCATCGCCTGTTAGTCAGTTCACAACATTAACACAATCATCAATAAATATTGTTTGTTTGTTTATTTGTTTTTTGTTTGTTGTTGTTGTTTGTTTGTTTGGGTGGGGTTTTTTTTCGAGAAAAAAAAGAAGAAGAACATATTGCACCGAATCATGAACACTAATTGTTATTAAAAACATTCCAACTAACAATTACAAATACGATGAAGTGTAAAACCTGTAATAAAGGTAAAATATGTGTTGATTAATATGCATATATTAATATGATGCATTCATAGTAGTCCAGTGGTAAAGTGTTCGCTTAATGCGCCGTCTGTCTGGGATCAAACTCCGTCGGTGGACCCATTGGGTTATTTCTCATTCCAGCCAGTGCACCACGACTGGTATATCAAAGACAATGGTATGTGCTATCCTGTCTGTGGGATTGTGCATACAAAAGATCCCTTGCTACTAGTGGGAAAATGTAGCAGGTTTCCTGTCTATGACTCTGTCAAAATTACTAAATGTTTGACATCCAATAGCCGATGATTAATAAATCAATGTGTTCTAGTGGTGTCGTTAAACAAAACAAACATAATAACAGTGCACTCTTGCTATAATATAAGATACTAATTATTATTATCCACGGTTACATTATTATATTATGACCAGAAATCATTTAACTGAACGTGTATGATTGTTTCTACTCTAACAGTCTGTATGTGTCGACGTGTTCCTCATCTTACGCGAATCGTATATACATTTAATACACACCATTACTCATGTCATAACAATCACTCAATATCTAGCTAGTGTAATATTGGAAGGAAATGGTTTATTTAACGACGCACTCAACACATTTTATTTACGGTTATATGACGTCGGACATATGGTTAAGGACCACACAGATACTGAGGGAGGAAACCCGTTGTCGCCACTTCATGGGCTACTCTTTTCGATTAGCAGCAAGGGATATTTTATATGCACTATCCCATAGACAGGATAGCACATACCACGGCCTTTGATATTGCTCATGTCACAACAGTCACTCAATATCTTGCTAGTGTAATATTGGTGTGACGTGAGCGTGGATCATTTACTGACCCAATTCGTATAAAATAACATGTAGTAGGTCTCAACAACTCCTTACTTCTGCGTTTTGAGACTTGTTTGCAGTTGGTTTGTAATAAATATAATACTAAACTAGCTTGCCTCTCGTACCATTATTATGATAATGACACTTTCGCTCGTCAGATACTAACACTGTTCAATCATTTCATAACAATGGTATGACAGGCAAGCTCGTGTAATATTCTGTATGTAACACCAGCAAACGCAGCGTAATAAAATGTATTCTTCGAAAACAGTTTCCATGGAGACCGAAAAATATCCTGTTACATTGACACAGTGTTAATTAGCATCCAGCCAGCAGAATGTTAGGAAACACCAGTCCATTATTTTACGACGATCAGAGAACAGCGTTAGCTATCATTACTAGTTATTTCTTCTGTATTGTTTTATGGGACGGGACGGGAGTAGTTAAATAATGAATGATGATACCTGATCTAATTCTCCCGCCATTTCCTTAAAACATTTACCGTGTACTGATGTCAATTTTATATCCTCACTCAAATATTCATAATTTAATTAATCCATTTTACAACCCATGTGGTCATTAAGTCATTAGTGCAGTCAACCAAATATTCATACATCCATCGAACCACCCGGCTTACCATTCATTCATTCATTCAATCCATCAATCCATCCGTCCGTCTACGTCCGTCCATCCGTCCGTCTGCGTCCGTCCGTCCGTCCGTCCGTTCGTTCGTTTATTCATTTATTCATTCATTCATTCATTCATTCGTCCATCTATCCATACATCCATCCATCCATCCATCCATTCATTCATTCATTCATTCATTCATTCATTCATTCATTCATTCATTCATTCATCCATCCATCCACCCACCCACCCATCCATCCATTCATTCATTCATTCATTCATTCATTCATTCATTCATTCATTCATTCATCCATCCATCCACCCATCCACCCATCCATCCATTCATTCATGCATTTATCCATTTCCTCTATAAAAAAAAAAACACTGTCAGAATGATTATATGTTTAACGTCCAATAGCCGATGATAAGATAAAAAATCAATGTGTTCTAGTGGCGTCGTTAAATAAAACAAACTTTACTTTTTTACCATCCATCCATCCTTCCTTCCATCCTTCCATCCATCCATCCATCCATCCATCCATCCATCCATCCATCCATCCATCCATCCATCCGTCCGTCCGTCCGTCCATTCGTCCATTTATCCAACCATTTTATCATTTTGATTTATTTTTGTATACTGAGGAAATAAAACACTTGAGCGTCGTACAGAATACAAGTTAAAGTTTCTTTTGTCTAACGACACCACTAGAGCACACTGATTTATAAATCATTTGTTTTCCATTAGTTGTAAGGGGTATTTCATATGCACCATCCCACAAACAGGATAGCACATACCACGGCCTTTGGTATGCCTGTCGTGGTGCACTGCCTGGAACGAGAAATATTGTATCTTAGACGAACGCTCTCTTACTGTTTACATCCCGCCCTCTAGAGAGAGGGATACGTGCGTACATGTATGCAGGCGCGTGTGCATGGATTTTAGGTTGTCTAATGAACTATATAGGGGGGTCCAATGAAGTTTATACGGGGGGGGGGGGGGGGGGGTCAAGACATGCCCACCCGGTGAAATGTAGTTAACAAAAACGAAAACAAATTTCTTGAACAGAGGGGGATTTCAGCCCTGAAACACATACCATGCACACGTGCCAGGAATGCATAGACTCACAAAACAGCTTACACACCGACATACATAACGGCGGTTTTTATAGGTCTCACGGAAGAGAAAATAAACACGTCTACATTGTGATATCCCCTGCCGTGAGCCAGCTAGCTGAAGCAGAAGGAACACTGCTCGACATGAAAGGGAAACAGGTCTAATGAAAACTCGAAATCAACCGTCCACGAGCGCTCTCGGCTTAACGTTTTACTGAGGCGTGATCAGTGCATTATCTTAGACACGTCTTGTATCGCCGCTATTAAAAATCACACAGTCGGGACGCACTTCTGCGGTAGAGTGCTCGCCTGAGGTGCAGTCGGTCGCAGGATCGATTGTCCTTGACGGAATCGGGATCTTGTATCCCGTCGAAATCAGTGCATCATGACTGGATGGCAAAGGCCGAGATATGTGCTGCCCTGTCTGTGGGAATGTACTTATGAAACCACCACCACCACCACCACCGCCACTACGATTGCCACTACTACTAAGACTACAACTAATACGACTGCGACTACTACTACCACTACTACTATCACCACCACCACCACCACCACCACCGCTACGATTGCCACTACTACTAAGACTACAACTACTACGACTTCCACTACTATTACTACTACCACCACCACCACTACGACTGCCATTGCTACTGCTACTACTGCTACTACTACTACTACTACTACTACTATAACAGTGTAGTGAGTGGTGAAGGTAATAATGGCGATGATGTATGTCGGGGTGGGGTTGTGGTGGTGGTTGTTGTGATGGTGGTGATGGTTGTTGTTGTGGTGGTGGTGGTGGCGGTTGTAGTGGTGGTAGTTGTGGTTGTGGTGTTGATAGCTGTTGTGGTGTTAGTGGTTGAAGTGGTGCTGGTAGCTGCTGTTGTGGTGGTTGTAGTGGTGGTGATAGTTGTGGTTGTGGGAGTAGTGACTGTTGTAGTGGTGGTGGTAGTTTTGGTTGTGGTGGTGGTAGTTTTGGTTGTAGTGGTGGTGATTGTTGTTGTTGTGGTGGTGGTGGTCGTCGTCGTTGTGATTTGATGGTGGTGATGGTTGTGGTGGTTTTTGTTATGGTGATGGTTGTTGCTGTTGTGGTGGTGGTTGTGGTGGTGGTGATGGTTGTGGTGGTTGTTGTGGTGGTCGTCGTTGTGATGTGATAGTGGTGATGGTTGTGGTGGTTGTTGCTTTTGTGGTGGTGGTTGGGGTGGTGATGGCTGTTGTGGTTGTTGTTGTTATGGTGGTGGTGGTGTTGTTGGTGGTGATCGTGATGGTGGTGATCGTGATGTTGATGGTGATGATGGTAGTGGTGGTGGTCAGGTGGCCGTCTTATTTGTGTGTTTGTTTGTTTGTTATGTTGTTTTGTTTGTTGGTTTTGTTGTTGTTGTTGTTGTTGGTTTTGTTATATTGTTTTGTTTTGTTTTGTTTATGTTTGTTCTTTGATTTTGTTTATTTTTTGTTGTTGTTGTTTTTGCGTATGGTTTGTTGTTTTGTTTTGTTTTGTTTTTGTTTTTGTTTTGTTTTTGTTTCTTGTTTTTGTTTTGTTTTTGGTTGTTGTTCATTATCCCCAAATCAGTTGGCAATACCAAGTTTGGATAGCACTGGTACGTTGTTTTCCAGGGAAAGAAATATACGAAAACCGCTAGCGCACACACGAATGCACGGACAAGCACAAACACAATTACACTCACATGCTTCTAAATTCATGTTAGGCTTGAAGTATAAATATTTGTATATTGATTTGTTTCATATCTTAAACATTGGGTTCTAAATGTGTAGACGCGGTTACGTCAGCTACAGCCCAAACTCTGCCATCAGCAACCCGTTAACCGATCAAATTCGCACGAATCTGTCGATGTTCTAAACTAGTAGCCTATTATTTCATTATTTTCCGACGCCATATAACCGTAAATAAAATGTGTTGAACGCGTCGTTAAATAAAACATATCCTTTCCTACTGTCTTATTTTAACAAAAATAAACACAGAAATAGAATGTTAAATTATAAATCAAGGACAAGCTGTCCAAATATGACCTAAAAATAGACTACAGCTTAAAGGTGCAGACCCTAGTTTTATCCCGTAAAAAAATGTACACTAAGTTTAATTAATTTACAAACCTATAACTCATTTGGATAAATGATTCATAGGGTGAAAGCAGAGTCTGTGACAATAAAACAGGAAATATCCTTAAAAATAGACTAGAACCAGTAAACCGCTACTTCTCAGACGCATGTGTGTTTTTAAAAATAAGAAAAATGCTATTTTTGGTAACACCAGGATGACCAGAAACACTTCTGTTCTACGGAAATGGATAATCTAAAGAATAAAATATAAGTAATGTTTGATTTCAGTGATCATAAACGGCTCTAATAGTGAAAAATATGCTGTAGTGTTTAAAAACTAGGGTCTGTCCCTTTAATATCATATTTAATGTTTGCCTTTACTAATCGACCCAGATAGTACCTTGATAAAATTGTTTTCATCTATGTAAGATATTCATGATTAATTACTACCAAACCTTCTCTTTTTTCAGATTTTTTTTTTTTAATTTAAAAATAATAGTAATAAATGTTCGTCCATCAATGTATTATATTTATTTTTCTTCATAACTATTTGTTTCAATTAACGACAACACTGCATATTGAATTATCCAACAGCTACCGGATGTCAAAACATTTAGTACCTTTGACAAACATATTCAGAGGAAACACTCTATTTTGTCCATGCGCAGAAATGGTTGTTCCATAGGCCATAGACAGAAGGGCACATACCATGACCTTTGATATACCAGTAGTGGGGCACTAGTTGTCACGGAGGGTGGGGGAACAATGAGAGAAAGGGTCCCCCGAGAGTGTTCGATCCTAGGACCCAATCACCCACGGTGTACGCTCTACCGACTGAGCTACATGTCTACCTATTTCCTAATTGTCGACAAATGACAGTATTATAGACATCAACAATTTGCGTGTAACAGTAGAACAAAAGTAAAGTTTGTTTTATTTAACGACGCCACTAGAGCACATTGATTTTTTTTTAATCTTATCATCGGCTATTGGACGTCAAACATATGGTCATTCTGACACTGTTTTTTAGAGGAAACCCGCTGTCGCCACATAGGCTACTCTTTTACGACATGCAGCAAGGTATATTTTATTTGCGCTTCCCACAGGCAGGATGGCACAAACCATGGCCTTTGTTGAACCAGTTATGGATCACTGGTCGGTGCAAGTGGTTTACACCTACCCACTGAGCCTTTCGGAGCACTCACTCAGGGTTTGGAGTCGGTATCTGGATTAAAAATCCCATGCCTCGACTGGGATCCGAACCCAGTACCTACCAGCCTGTAGACCGATGGCCTAACCACGAGGCCGGTCTCAGTAGAACATACCCGAAACGCCAGTTTTAAGCACGATTGCACAAACACACTTCGAAATAGGCCCATCATTATGTATTTTTAAAGTGTGTTTTATTTAACGACACCACTAGAGCAGATTGATTTACTAATCATCGACTGTTGGATGTCAAAGAATTGGTTATTCTGACACACACACACAGTCTTAGAGAGGAAACCCGCTGCATTTTTTATTACCAAATGTTTGACATCCAATAGCCGATGATTGTTTCACTTCTTAATGGTGCAACACCGCATCTAAACTTAGCAATTGTTCTTCTATGAGAAACAGGTAAAATAGTATGTGTCATCCGCACGCCACTGCGTATCCGATCACTCTGCGTTGCACACTGCGCATACGTACGGACAAACTAAAGTTGCTCCTTTCTCTGCTTCCCGTAGAGATGAAAAACAACACTATGATTATAACAAGAGTTTTGCCTTTCACACTTGTATGTACTTTTCGCGAGACAAAACAGGATAGCGTTTTCAACGTCGACTGCGCAAAAGGACGAACACAAGTTACTTTTATCGTACATCAAAGGCGTGCATTGTCACTGACGCTCATCTCAAGTTATTTCTAGCAGCAAACGGAAGTCACGTTTATGATAATGATCATTATGGCGGTTAGTATTTATGATAGGGTTATGTTCGGGCAATAAAGAGAACATCCTTCTTTAATCGCATTCGGAACGGTTTGTTCAGCGAGTGACTGAGACAGGGTTATGCAGGGTGTCTGTAGTTAATTCGCTTAGTAGCAGGATGTGATTAAACTAAAGGATTCGCACTAAATCACCTGCTTTCGGAGTCCGCCATCTTGAGACTGTGGGTACTACTAAAGTCTTCCATCTTTCAGACATCAATGATTACAACTCGATTGCTGAAAAATCATTTTGTGAAAATTACACAAAGACAAGAACTTGATTCCCTCCCCCCTGTTTATATCTAATTACGGTTCAAAGAAGTGAGCTACCTGGGCTGTGTTTCAGAGTACTGCTATGCTAGTTAGTAGTTAGTGAGGGGATCGTGTACTGGTCCTACACTTTCCTACTGGATCGTTCAAACTCATTATTGGTGCGAGACAATACCGGAAAACGAACTTAGAACGATACACTTTTAAATATGATGATTTAAATACTACACACAGTGTATATGTGTGCGTTTCTCTGTGTGTGTCTGTATGTATGTGTATGTTTCTGTGTGTGTGTCTGTCTGTATGTGTATGTTTGTGTGTGTGTTTGTGTGTGTGTGTGTCTTTATGTATGTGTATGTTTCTGTGTGTGTGTGTGTGTGTGTCTGTATGTGTATGTTTGTGGTGTGTGTATATCTGTGTGCGTGCGTGCGTGCGTGCGTGTGTGTGTGTGTGTGTATTTAAGAATGTGTGTATGTATGTATGCATCTATATATGTATGTATGAATGTATGTATGTATCTTTCGACCCCTGTGACTTCCTATCCTGAATAGACAGTCACAATAACTGAGGTGGATACCCATGACAGCGTGCATGAACCTTAATTGACTGGAAACACGAGAAAGCAAGGTAAAGTGGATCGCGTGCTGGAAGTCGTTATCACCAAGTCGCACGATATGAACGCCCCTTTAAACGTGTAATTAAATCTAATGACGACATCGGTTATAGTGAATGATTGTGATTGCGACTACACCGGTTGACCGTGTACTAAGACATTGTACTTAGACCTTGTTCTTGTAGAAACAAAACAAACACTTTATTAAAGTATTTTCTAATGACAGTGGGCAACCCCCCCCCCCCCCCCCCAACATGTCAACATACATGCATACACACAGTGTGGGTCCCCCCAATATGGGTTTCTCTCCCCTATAAAATCCTGGCTACACCAGTGCCACATTGGGGGTCTTTTCAGTCCCAGCCAGCGTCCCACGATTAGCATATCAAAAGCCATGGTATGTGCTGTCCTGTGCTGTGGGAAAAATGTAGCAGCGTTCCAAAGACTGTCATTTCATTCGTTTCAACTTAGTTTTGTGCTTATATCCAACTGAGGTTCAAGCACGTTGCCCTGGGTACACACCTCAGCTGTCTGGGCTGTATGTCCAGGACAGTGGGTCTTACGCCTACCCACTGAGTCGGTAAAACTCGCTCTGGGTGGGAGCCGGTACCGGGTTGCGAACCCTGTACCTACCAGTCTTATATAGTGTATATAGTTACAGGAAAGTCGCTGCAGGTATCAGAACGAATCCAGGACATTTGCCCCCCCCCCCAGGACATTTGCCCCCCAGTCCCTGTACCTACCAGTCTTATATAGTGTATATAGTTACAGGAAAGTCGCTGCAGGTATCAGAACGAATCCAGGACATTTGCCCCCCCCCAGGACATTTGCCCCCCAGTATAAAAATTGGTTTAATTAACAACTTAAATTACTGTGTTTAATAAGTTCTTAATTAACATTGAGCTTTACAGCTCATCTGTTTACAAACATAAAACATAACATACATAAAATACAGGAGAACAGGCTCTGATAAACAAGAAAACATACGTCACATAAAACAAACGGCAAATACCTTAAGATAACATTTTCTTAATTTATCTGCTTGAAATAAATATATTCCAAAATTACCTAGCTGATTAAACTTCTGTATGTTATATAGTTGCAATAGCTTAAAATATGATGGTTTCTTCCAATAATAAAGTTCTGTTATGTTCTTCTTCTGAACATATTGTGGAAATATATCAATTAATGATCAAAGTGAACAGATAGTGAACATGTATCAATTACTGATAACAGTGAACAGATAGTGAACATGTATCAATTACTGATCAAAGTGAACAGATAGTGAACATGTATCAATTAATGATCAAAGTGAACAGATAGTGAACATGTATCAATTAATGATCAAAGTGAACAGATAGTGAACATGTATCAATTAATGATCAAAGTGAACAGAAAGTGAACATGTATTACAAACTTGCAAAATTAGTGTTAATTGTCTTAAAATTCAAGCATATATAAGCCTCTTTTTGTAATGTTCACTGCCCCCAATGTGCTTTCTAATGTGCTTTTTCAACATGTGCTCAAACTTAAATATGTATTATATAAATATTTATCCAAAATGAAACTTGTTTCGTACAAAATTAAAATAAAGTTGTTCACAATATTTAGTGTTTATCAATATAGTAGATATCAACGGGGGGGCAAATGTCCTAGCCAACATTTCTACTGGGGGGGGGGGGGGGCAAATGTCCTAGCCATCTTTTCGACTGGGGGGCAAATGTCCACCTATCCATTTTTGGACTGGGGGGCAAATGTCCGTATCTCATCAGAACAGAACAGAACAGAGCTTTATTTCTCCCAGGCCGTTACACAACGGCATATGGGGAATATTAAATAACAATATTTGACAGTGACAAGATGGGTTTTACAGGAGATACATATATATGTATACAGTACAATGCATATATGTAATAAATTCACAATGTAATATGCAATGGTATTAACACAGCTATGTATATCATACTACACATGCACAAAAATATACACATACATATATACGTATACATATACACATACATATATATACATACACACACATACATATGCATATACATACATATACGCATACAAACACACACATACATGTACATATACACACACACACACACACACACACACACACACATACATACATATACATATACATACATATACGCATACAAACACACACATACATGTACATATACACACACACACACACACACACACACATACATACATATATACACACATGCATATTCGTAAACAAATAGATAATGGCAATAATGGATAGTGTATATATTTTCATTTGTAGGCAGCTGTAGTTTTAGGGTTTATGCAATTTGTTAATAATTTATTTTATTAATTTGCATAATTTCTTAAGGGCACTTATTTTATTATTAGCCATCAAAAGTTTATATTTCAGCATACTGGGTTTAATATAATAGTATGGCTTTAAAAATGAGTGACGTGAATTTTCGAAAAATGTGCAGGTGAATAAATAGTGAAATTCATCTCCTATGTCATTTGTTTTTACATAAGGTACATGTTCTGTGTTCCACTGGGGTGTTGTTCCAGCGCCCTGTTTCAATAGGCATATAATGGTTGGAGGTTCTAAAGTTTAGTAAAGTAGTCCAGGACTTTTGTGGTAATAGGATAAGATATTTCTCTAAACTAAGATTTTCTTTAAATATAGCGTACGTTTTACCTCTGTATGATGTAGATATATCACTATTCCATTGTTGTAGATACTGATCATTTTGTCTTAGCTTTATGTGGTCAAGAAGCAGCTTTATAGAAGAAAAGTTCTGTATCAACCAAATATCGGTCATACCCAAGTTATTGAATATATCTTCCACATATTCCATCCATTTATAATTATATCCATTTAGAATTGAGTCGTGTGACATTAATTCGTGCAGCAGAAATGATGATTTCGTTCGTTTACCTGATACAATTCGGGCCCAGAAACTTATAATTATTTGTTGAATAACCAGTTTAAGGTGTTTTCGTCCTAATTCTCCATATAGCATGAAACGTGGGGTACCTTTTTCATGGGTAGGATATGCCTCAAGAATGTAATATGAACATTTTCAACAATATCAGTATTTTCATAACTCCATATTTCGCATCCATATAAAAGAATCGGAAGTACAATTGAGTCAAATAGTTTGGGTTTACATTCTACTGAAAAATTGTTATCTTTAGATTTTGATAGAACAAAGTACATTGCTTTTATTGCCTTTTGTTTTAGTATTTTTTCACCACTCCACCACTATTGTTTTTTCTTAATCGAGCATACGACCAATTAGCCTGTATAGCAATTTAACCGACCAAGTAGGGCAGAAATTACAAAACCTGTTTTTTGTTTAATCGCGTGTATTTTACTACTTGCAAACACAATTAAACACCTGTATTAAACAAACGAAAAAACAAAACAAAAAACAAAAAAAAAACAACAAACAACAACAACAAAATACCTAGATCGATAAATTCGACCCGCAATATTGAACCTTCTATCGGCCTCGGTGGTGTCGTGGTTTAGACATCGGACATAATGCTGGTTAGTACTGGGTTCGCAGCCCGGTACCGGCTCCCATCCACAGCGGGTTTTAACGACTCAGTGGATAAGTGTAAGACCACTACACCCTCTTTTCTCTCACTAACCACTAACAACTAACAACTAACCCACTGTCCTGGACAGACAGCTCAGATAGCTGAGGTGTGTGCCCAAGACAGCGTGTGTCTGTGTGTGTGTGTGTGTGTGTGTGTGTGTGTGTGTGTGCGAGTGTGTGTGTGTGTGAGTGTGTGTGTGTGTGTGTGTGAGTGTGTGTGTGTAAGTGTGTGTGTGTGTGTGTGTGTGTTTGTCTCTGTGTGTGTTTGTGTGTGTGTGTGTGTGTGTGTGTCCATACATTAGTTCGTAAACAACGCAAGTTACTACAAAAGTCAACGACTTTTGAAGGATTGCGAATAACAGTGATAATTCTAAAATAAGCTCATTAATTTGTTTTTTGAATTTTGTTTTTGCTGTCCGTGAGTTCACTGATCTCATAAGTTCAGAACATCCAGATCTAAGAAAATGAAATGTCACTTTTTCAAATATTTAAAACAGGGATAACCAGGCAACTCGGAGGACGGATTGGAGGGTGACATTTCTATCTCCAGCCAGTGCACCACGACAGCTACATCAAGGTTTGGTTGTTTAACAGCACCACTAGAGCACACTGATTTTCTGATACATCAACGACCGTGGTACGTGCTATCTTGTCTATGTGAAGGTGCATAATAGAAAGGATCCCTTGCTTAGTAATGGACAAGTGAAGCGGGTTTCCTCTCTACGGCTATATATCAACATTACCAAATGTTTCACATCCAATGTGCTCTAGTGTTGTCGTTAGTACCAAAAGAACGCAAGATACCGTATTAACGTGTCTCTATCCAATTCAGGTAGAGATATCACGAAATTATAGGGATGGTGCAATAATCTTGGCACAGTAATATTTAGTTTTATTCAGCTGACAACAAAGAACACTTTTAAACTTAAAATTCCATTTTTTGTTTTTGAAAGAGGGTCTACCCCGGACAACACTAGAGCATATTGATTTATTAATTATCGGCTATTGGATATCAAACATTTGGTAATTTTAACATATAGTCTTAGAGAAAGAAAGAAAGAAAACAATATTTACGGTTATATGGCGTCAGACATATGATTAAGGACCACACAGATTTTGAGAGGAAACCCGCTGTCCCCACTACATGGGCTACTCTTTCCGATTAGCAGCAAGGGATATTTTATTTGTGCTTCCCACAGGCAGGATAGCACAAACCATGGCCTTTGTTGAACCAGTTATGGATCACTGGTCGGTGCAAGTGGTTTACACCTACCCATTAAGCCTTGAGGGTTTGGAGTCGGTATCTGAATTAAAAATCCCATGCCTCGACTGGGATCTGAACCCAGTACCTACCAGCCTGTATACCGATGGCCTAACCACGACGCCACCGAGGCCGGTATATAGTCTTAGAAAGTAAACCCGGTATATTTTTGTTTTCCATTACTTGCAAGATATCTTTCATGTACACCATCCCACACACAGGATTGCACACACCATGGCCTTTTTATATAACAGTCGTGGTGCACTGGCTTGGATGAGAAATAGCCAAATGGGCCCACTGATGGGGATCGATCCCAGATCGACCGCTTATCAGACGAACACTTAACTACTGGGCTACGTACCGCCCCTGCAATTACGAATAGAGCAATTCGGTTTGGTACAACGTTAGGCGCCAATGGTGTATTAGCCAGAGCCTGCAGCCGATGTCATTAGGCGAATATCTTTAAGCAAACTACCAGAACACTTCAAATATCTCGATAAAACCCAGTTATTTTATCAAATGGCAGGCACATAAATGCTATTATTTTTGCCTGCAAGTAAAATTTGCATGCATAACACATAATGGGCAAAATATACAGTGTCAATGTGCCACAGAGGCATACTGACATGAGTTATATCCCACAGGTACGAAAAATAAACTATCTCTCATTTATTTTTCATCAAGCGCAAATATAATTGTTCTCTGGTGACATTGGAATAATGTTAAAATGTGTGGCGGTAAATGTTGCTTTGATGCAATGGCGTTTGTATTTCCTCATTCGAAATGCATCAAAGATTTTCTGGTATGATCGATGATTCGAAAACTGTTGGATGTCTTCGTTAACTGGTATATGGGACGGGATGTAGCCCAGTGTTAAAGCGCTCGCCTGATGCGCGGTCACACTAGGATCGATCCCCGTCAGTGGGCACCTTGGACTATTTCTTGTTCCAGCCAGTGCACCACGTCTTCCTGTCCTGGACAGCCGTGCGCTACAACAGCTTGCTCTGAATGTGCACGTAAAGCCCTATGACCTGACCTGCACCAGGTCTGGTGCATCAAAGGCCGTGGTATGTGTTATCCTGTCTGGGGATGGTACATATAACATATCCCGTGCTACCAATGGACAAATATAGCGTGTTTTCCTTCTAAAGCTGAGATTCCTTTTGTCCGGTTGCGTTTGCGGCTCAGTTTACGACTCCGTTTGCGGTTGCGTTTACAATACGTTTTGAGTGAATCCATTTGAAGGCAAAGTATGCTTTTATACAGCCTTTTGGCAGAAAGTCATCATGGCGTCAACAATTACCGCACGGCAACACGGATGAATCGCCCCACGGAGCGACTGAAATAAGCGCATGCGGTTTCGGATAACTAAACGCAAACGGACCGCACTAATGGAATCACTCTCACCTGGAACAAGCTGGCTTGATTAAACCACACCGCACCGCAAACGGAGCCGCAAACGCAACCGGACAAAAGGAATCTCAGCTTTATACTATCTGGCGAGACGTAGCCCAGTGGTAAAGCGTTCGTTTGGTGTGCGGTCGATCTAGGATCGATCCCCGTCGATGGACCCATTGGGCTATTTCTCGTCCCACTAGACCATTGGGCTATTTCTGGTGTAATAAAGGCCGTGGTATGTACTATCCTGTCTGTGGGTTTGTGCATATAAAAGATTCCTTGCTGACAATCCAAAAGAGTAGCTCATGAAGTGGCGACAGCGGGTTTCCTCTCTCAGTATCTGTGTGGTCTTTAAGCATATGCCTGACGCCATATAACCGTAAATAAAATATGTTGAGTGTGTCGTTAAATAAAACATTTCCTTTCTAAGACAAAAAGATATGACTTCCAATAGCCGATGATTAGTAAGTCGATGTTCTTTAGTAGTGTCGTTAAACAAAACGCTTAAGTTGGCACATTTATCTTTGCATCACTAAAATATAGATATAAGTATAGAAGAAAAAATGCAATAAACTATATAAAAGTTTAATACAAATGTGCACGCGGATGCGTATTTGTATATGTATACGTCTGTTTCTCTATTTGTCGGTCTGTCTCTTTGTCAATCTACGACTGGTACATCAAAGGCCATGGCATGTGCTAGCCTGTCTATGGGATGGTGCATATAAAAGATCCCTTGTAGCTAATCGAAAAGAGTAGCCCATGAAGTGGCGACAGCGGGTTTCCTCCCTCAATATTTGTGTGGTCCTTAACCATAATATGTCCGACGCCATATAACCGTAATTAAATGTGTTGAGTGCGTCGTAAAATAAAACATGTCTTTCCTTTGTCAATATGTTTTTGTTTTTTATGATAATGTTCCGCGTTAACTAATTTTCTGCATCACTGTCCGTATATATGTAGCAGGCCCTTATTTCTAATATTTCCTAGACCTATTTTAAGGTCTAATGCTGCGGTTTTTGAACCGGCTAATGGTGTACGGATTCCTATGTCCAGTCGTCCAGCGCCGTGTATAACCTAAATAAATACAGGCAGGGCGGAGCTGGGGGGATGGGAGGGTTCTAGCCCCCCCCCCCAGCCCATAATTCTAAATAAAAAATACTATTGGTAATAAATCCCCCTCCCTCCCCCCAACATCCGTAGAAAGCCGGGCGCCTTGCGACCTCGACCTCAGTTACCCCCCCCCCCACCCCTCATGTCTACACAAGTTTGTCATCTACTTCACGAATAAAAATACATAATTACAGAAGATGCAACATTGTAAGCTAATGGAATAATGTAGCGGGTTTCCTCTCTAAGACTGTACATCACATTTACCAAAGAGCCGATGATTTATAAATCAATGTGCTCTATTGGTGTCGTTAAACACAACAAATATTTGTTTTTGTAAGCTTGACGAAGTAAAATGAATACTTTAAGTTACATTAATTGTACTGATATTAGGGGCGGGACGTAGGCTAGTGGTAAAGTGCTCGCTAGATGCGCAGTTGGTCTGGGAGTCGGTCCCCATCGATAGGCCCGTTGGGCTATTTCTTGTTCCTATATCTCTTTCCAGCCTGTGCTGCACGACTGGTATATATCAAAAGTCGTGGTATCTGCTGCCTGTCTGTGGGATGGTGCATATAAATGATCCCTTGGTGCTAATGGAATAATGTATCGGGTTTCCTCTCTAAGATTGTATATCAAATTTACCAAATGTTTGCCATCTAATAGACGATGATTAATAAATCATCGTGCTCTAGTCTTGTCGTTAAACAAAACAAACACACCTGTACTGTTAATAGTACCACGAACTGTGTTGTAGTCGTAGATGCACATTTACGAGCAATTCTAGGACTTTGATGTTTTCTGATTGATCCCAGATGTCCACACCCTCAACCGACAGCAGCACCCCCATTAATCTGTCGCGGGCGATAAATCTTCATAGAGGAGTAGAGGTGTTTGACCTCTTGTCAATGCTTAAAGCACAACAATTGATTATTTTATGACGTGTAACAAAACACTGTCAACGTCCTCTGTAAAACAGGTGTATTATTGTACAGCTTGTAATTCATATTTCACACATCTGCACTTTCAATGAGAAACCAGGTCACAGTTAATATTGACAGAGATTCTCGTGTATTGATTCATTATCTTTTCCCAATTAATTCAGAGTTCGATTGTTTGAAATCTTTGATCAACCAAGTATTTGGTTCTGACCGAATTCCTATACAAATATGTAGTAATAGACAAGGGGTACACTATTTGTTTTAAAGAAAGGATTCCGAAATGTAATATATATATGGAGAGAGGGTTTTTCTAAAAGACAGGCAGGATTTAAATGTCAGTGCACTTAAAGAACATACACTGTTTGTCACAAAACTGGATATGTATACTAATTACATTCTCTTTAACAGTATACGAGATAATTCCAAAACTCGAACCTCGAAAACTCAAAAATCTCGGTCTCGCGAAGTAATGATTTGACCCAGTATACAGATCTAAATTATATATATTGAATGTAGCATTCCACAACTCGAAGTCCTTAGAGCAAAAATACGGAATGACAGCTGACAGTCTGGAAGTAGCATGCCACCTTCCAATCAGTTTCCATTAAACAGCAAATGTTTATAACTAAATCCATCCATCCATCTATCTATGTTTATATTTAATCTAATCCATCTACATCCCAGATCCATCCATCAATTCAAAAACACATATCCATCCATCCATCCATCCATCCATCCAACCATTCATCCATCCATCCATCCAACCATCCATCCATCCATCCATCCAACCATCCATCCATCCATCCATCCATCCATCCATCCAACCATCCATCCACCCATCCATCCATCCATCCATCCATCCAACCATCCATCCATCCATCCATCCAACCATCCATCCATCTATCCATCCAACCATCCATCCATCCATCCATCCATCCATCCATCCAACCATCCATCCATCCAACCATCCATCCATCCATCCAACCATCCATCCAGGGGGCGGGACGTAGCCCAGTGGTACAGCGCTCGCTCGATGCGCGGTCGGTGTGGAATCAATCTCCGTCGGTGGGCCCACTGGGCTATTTTTCGTTCCAGCCAGTGCACCGCGACTGGTATATCAAAGGCCGTGGTATGCACTACCCTGTCTGTGGGATGGTGCATATAAACGATCCCTTGCTGCTAATCGAAAAGAGTAGCCCATGAAGTGGTGGCAGCGGGTTTCCTTTCTCAATATCTGTGTGGTCCTTAACCATATGTCTGACCCAATATAACCGTACATAAAAATGTGTTGAGTGTGTTGTTAAATAAAACATTTCTTTCTTTCCATCCATCCATCCATCCATCTATGTATCTAATTTTGTTTTCTATTTATCCATCCAACCATAACCTAGAACAATACTTACATTCACAACTCACCTAACCAAACGGCTGTCTGTCTATGTATTTGTATATAGTTCTATCCATCCAACCATAACCCAGAACAATACTTACATTCACAACTCACCTAACCACACGGCTGTCTGTCTATGTATTTGTATATAGTTCCATCCATCCAACCATAACCCAGAACAATACTTACATTCACAACTCACCTAACCAAACGGCTGTCTGTCTATGTATTTGTATATAGTTCTATCCATCCAACCATAACCCAGAACAATACTTACATTCACAACTCACCTAACCACACGGCTGTCTGTCTATGTATTTGTATATAGTTCCATCCATCCAACCATAACCCAGAACAATCTAACCGTAAAGAATAGCCCATTGCGTGGCGGCATCGGGTTTTCTCTCTCATTATTTGTGTGGTCAATTACCATAATATGTCCAACGCCATATAACCGTAATTAAAATCTATTAAGATCTTTGTTAAATAAAACATTCCTTCCTTCCTTCCTTGGTTCGTTCCTTCCTTCCTTGGTTCATTCCTTCCTTCCTTGGTTCGTTCCTTCCTTCCAGGTTCGGACGTAGCCCAGTGGTACAGCGTTCGCTCGATGCGCGGTCGGTGTGGGATCGATCCCCTTCGGTGGGCCCATTGGGCTTTTTCTCGTTCCAGCTAGTGCACTAAGACTGGTATATTAAAAGCCGTGGTATGTACTACCCTGTCTGTGGGATGGTGCATATAAAAGATCCATTGCTGCTAATCGGAAAGAGTAGCCCATGAAGTGGCGACAGCAGGTTTCCTCTCTCAATATCTGTGTGGGCCTTAACCATATGTCTAAATAAAATGTGCTGAGTGCGTCGTTAAATAAAAAATGCCTTTTTTTCCCTTCCTTCCATTCATGCATCAAGTGGATGTTCCACAATCGCATCCATCAATCCATTCATTACTCTCTCTATATCAATATATTATTTTTTATATGCCGTTTTGTATATACTAACACACACTCACGGACGTCCACACACGCGAAATATTTATCCTACCTACCTGCTATTGATTATACTCACCGATGTACACGTATGGCTAGAAGAAATATCGCTAAAACCAACCACACTCGCCCATCCTCGCTACGGCTCTCGGTGCATTGATTTCCCCCGTTATCGGTAGAGGCACCGCGGATAACCAGTTCGTGTGAACAACAGACTAGACATGTCTTGACGGTGCAGGGATGGATGTATACATTGTCGATATCTGGACCACACAGTTTGGTAAGATTTCTTCTTTTTTTAATGTTAATATAGTAGTATTTCGACCCCCTGTTTACTATAAATACTTCCAAGTTTGTTTTGTTTATTAGTTTGTTTTATTTTTGAAACTCTGAACTCAATAATTCTGAATCAAAAATAATTTTGGTAGTAAATCTTAAGGTAGAGGTGAATTGCATTTCAGGAAAAGTAGTTTTCAAAATGTTAAGGAGAAGCATTTCACCGAACTCACTAGAAACTTTGCTTTGCGCCCTCGATCTCAGAAGACGATGTAAATAATATATTGTCTATATAAAATAAAGTATTTTAAAGGAAAACTTTGTTTAGCTTAACAACACCACTAGAACACATTGATTAATTAATCATCGGGTATGGGATGTCCAAGCGTATTAAATGTTGTTTGTTGTTCATCGAAAAGAGTATCTTATGTGATAATAGTGCATGCGTTAGACAGATTTTATATGGTATACAAAATACAATAATTGTTTCCACTGGAACCAGTATAATCGAAGTATCGTCAGTATATATATATAAAAAAAACCTTCAGAAAAATAGTTGTCAAGTAAGCTAGTAAGGCATAACATAGAAATAAAGTAAAACTAAAACCCTACAAAAAAGCCCAAAACGAAACATATAATTTATATGAAATATAACAAAGGCCTCATCCGCTGATTAAAGCATGAAAATTGGGCATAGTTAATTAGCGAGCGGACATGTCTCGGACACTATTATATACTGTATTTAAAGCATCCACTTAAAGCATCCATTTAAAGCATGAACATTGGGCATAGTTAATTAGCGAGCGGACATGTCTCGGACACTATTATATACTGTATTTAAAGCATCCACTTAAAGCATCCATTTAAAGCATGAAAATTGGGCATAGTTAATTAGCGAGCGGACATGTCTCGGACACTATTATATACTGTATTTAAAGCATCCATTTAAAGCATCCATTTAAAGCATGAAAATTGGGCATAGTTAATTAGCGAGCGGACATGTCTCGGACACTATTATATACTGTATTTAAAGCATCCATTTAAAGCATGAAAATTGGGCATAGTTAATTAGCGAGCGGACATGTCTCGGACACTATTATATACTGTATTTAAAGCATCCATTTAAAGCATCCATTTAAAGCATGAAAATTGGGCATAGTTAATTAGCGAGCGGACATGTCTCGGACACTATTATATACTGTATTTAAAACATCCATTTACAGCATCCATTTAAAGCATCCATTTAAAGCATCCACTTAAAGCATGAAAATTGGGCATAGTTAATTAGCGAGCGGACATGTCTCGGACACTATTATATACTGTATTTAAAGCATCCACTTAAAGCATCCATTTAAAGCATGAAAATTGGGCATAGTTAATTAGCGAGCGGACATGTCTCGGACACTATTATATACTGTATTTAAAGCATCCATTTAAAGCATCCATTTAAAGCATCCATTTAAAGCACAAATGAAGTAATACCCAGTTTTTACAAAGGAATCGAAATCAATTCTTTGGAAATTAAACTGAAACCTACTTTATAAACTAACGGTAAATAACCCCATTGAATATGAAGGGAACACATTCCATAGACACTAAAATAATTGATTTTAAAAACTAAACTAAATTAAGATTTAAGAATGTTAAGGTTAAATTTTGGTTTGTTTAACGACACCACTAAAGCACATTATTTATTAATAATCGCCTATTGGATGTCACATATATAGTAATTTTGATGTGTAGTCTTAGACGAAACACGCTTTATTTTTCTTTTCGTAGCAAGGGCTATTTCATATGCACCACCCCAATGAAAGGATAGCACATACATCAACCTTTAATATACCAGTCGTGGTGCACTGGCTGGAACGACAAATAGCCGAATGGGCCCACCAAGTTAAGAATGTAACCAGAGTCCAATGTTTTACACTATTAATTAGACATTCAACTGAACATGCTTTGTATATATAAAGGAAACCTCATATTTCAAATAAAACTAATTGAAACTATTCCGTAGAAGGTTTACTGAAACATTTGTATATAAATTAAAATGAATTCATTCCGTATAAATTAAATTGAGCATAGTATGTACAGTAGCGTAGCCAGGTGGTTCCAGCCACTGCACCATGACTAGTATATTAGAGGCCGTGGTATGTGCTATCCTGTCTGTTGGATGATGCATGTAAAAGATACCTCCCTGTATTAGGACATTTTGTAGCGGGTTTCCTCTCTAAGACTACATGTCAGAATTAGCAAATGTTTGACATCCAATAGCCGACGATTCCCGTGAGTTTTGCGATAGTTAACAATTATATTATGCGTATCAGTAGCGTGACATCGATGTCTATATCATGTATCATTTAAAAAGTAAGCAATGTATAGATATAAAATTATTCGCTTCAGCTAGTGCACCACGACTTGTACAACAAAGGTCGTGGTATGTGCTATCCTGTCTATGGGATGGTGCATATAAAAGGTCCCTTGCTACTAATGGAAACATGTTGCGGGTTTCCTCTCTGAGACTATATGTCAGAATTACCAAATGTTTCACATCCAATAGCCGATGATAAATTAATCAATGTGCTCTAGTGGTGTCGTTAAACAAAACATTTTTTTTATCCATTAGCATTACCAGAGAAACAGTTCTGATTCTAATGGGTTTACGACAAAACGCCACTGCCTAGCAGCAGGCACATTGCACGCAACATGAGTTTCTCGATAGTTAATAACTATAGAATGCGTATCAGTATCGTGACATTGATGTCTGTTCCATGTACCATTTAGAAAGTAAGCAATGTATCAATATGGAAATAAAGAAGGAAAGTAGGAACTGTTTTATTTAACGACGCGCAAGCGAGCGCTTTACCACTGGGTTACATCCCGCCCCTAATATGGAAATAATGCTATTGATACACAACATAAATATCTGGTTTTGTGGGCAGTGTCAATGTTCTGGACTAAATACTGTTTCCATTGTTAAATTTTTAAAGTGGGAATGTTTTTATTTAATCGTCCAATATATAACCAGGTATGTTCTTCAATATAGTCTTCAAAATGGCAGATAACAACAACAAACTCTGTTTACGTATATCTTCTTCAAAATATCAAATGAAGCAGTTCAAGAACCTCACTGCTTCTTACATGAATCGAACATTCGGGAAAACAAATATCTACAGGTACATGACCTTACCCGAACGCCGAACGATAATGTGCTACAAACATCCGTGTTGTTCAAAGTATAAGAAACATAAAGAAGTGTGTGTCAGAGAGAGAGAGAGAGAGAGAGATGATATGGGAGAGGGGGAGGGAGGGAGAGGGGGAGAGAGCGAGAACGATACAGAGAGAGACAGATTACTTCGTGAGACCGAACGTTTTCAGGTTTCGAGGTTCGAGGTTTGGAATTATCTCGTATAATGTTTCAGAGAATGTAATTAGTATACCTATCCAGTTTTGTGACAAACAGTGTATATTCTTTGTGAATCCTTTCTTTAAAACAAATAGTATACCCCTTGTCTAGTACTACATATTTGTATAGGAATTCGGTCTGAACAAAATACTTGGTTGATCAAAGATTTCAAACAATCGAACTTTGAATTAATTGGCGAAAGATAATGAATCAATAAACAAAAATGTCTATCAATATTAACTGTGACCTGAATTCTCATTGAAATATGTGAAATATGATTTACAAGCTGTACAATAATACACCTGTTTTACAGAGGACGTTGACAGTGTTTTGTTACACGTCATACAATAATCAGTTGTTGTGCTTTAAGCATTGACAAGAGGTCAAACACCTCTACTCCTCTATGAAGATGTATCGCCCGCGACAGATTAAGGGGGGTGCTGCTGTCGGTTGAGGGTGTGGACATCTGGGATCAATCAGAAAACATCAAAGTCCTAGAATTGCTCGTAAATGTACATCTACGACTACAACACAGTTCGTGGTACTATTAACAGTACAGGTGTGTTTGTTTTGTTTAACGACAAGACTAGAGCACGATGATTTATTAATCATCGTCTATTAGATGGCAAACACTTGGTAATGTTGAAATGTAGTCTTGGAGAGGGAACCATTTCCATTAGTAGCAAGTGATCGTTTATATGCACCATCCCACAGACAGTGTAGCAGATGCAACGACTTTTGATATATACCAGTCGTGATGCACTGGCAAGAACAAGAAATAGGAACGAGAAATAGCCCAACGGGCCTAGCGATGGGGACCGACCCCCAGACCAACTGCGCATCTAGCGAGCACTTTACCACTAGCCTACGTCCCGCCCCTAATATCAGTACAATTAATGTAACTTGAAGTATTCATTTTACTTCGTCAAGCTTACAAAAACAATTGTTGTTTTGTTTAACGACACCAATAGAGCACATTGATTTATAAATCATCGGCTCTGTGGTAAATGTGATGTACAGTCTTAGAGAGGAAACCCGCTACATTATTCCATTAGCTTACAATGTTGCATCTTCTGTAATTATGTATTTTTATTCGTGAAGTAGATGACAAACTTGTGTAAAAGTACGACAGTTATAACTCACGGTCGTTCGGGTCCTGGGCTCAGTAACACAAAACACTCGTAACACTTACGAGCGTACGTCAGACGTACGCCACACATTATGTATGGTGTACATCTGACGTAAGTGCTACGAGTGCTTTATGTCACTGGGCCCAGGTCTGAGGTTATAGGTGTATGATTAGTACCAGTCGATGGAACACGAATGAGAGTGAGAGAGAGTGAGAGAGAGAGAGAGAGAGAGAGAGAGAGAGAGAGAGAGAGAGAGAGAGGAGAGAGAGAGAGAGAGAGAGAGAGAGAGAGAGAGAGAGGGAGGGGAGAGAGAGGGGGAGAGAGAGAGAGAGAGAGAGGGGGGGGGGAAGACTACAGAGACTACAAAAAAATTGAAAAACAACACTTAAATATAGTTACCATTCCAAAGTGTAACAGTTGTAAAAGCTACAATACATAGTATTCAAACGTTTTGTTTTAATAACACACTTAGAGCACATTGATTACTTAATCATCAACAGACATTTGGTAATTGCAACACATAGTGTTCAAAGTAAACCAGTGCATCCCCCCCCCCCCATTATACTTAATCATCAACAGACATTTGGTAATTGCAACACACAGTGTTCAAAGTAAACCAGTGCACCCCCCCCCCCCATTATACTTAATCATCAACAGACATTTGGTAATTGCAACACATAGTGTTCAAAGTAAACCAGTGCATCCCCCCCCCCATTATACTTAATCATCAACAGACATTTGGTAATTGCAACACACAGTGTTCAAAGTAAACCAGTGCACCCCCCTCCATTATACTTAATCATCAACAGACATTTGGTAATTGCAACACATAGTGTTCAAAGTAAACCAGTGCATCCCCCCCCCCCCCATTATACTTAATCATCAACAGACCTTTGGTAATTGCAACACAGTGTTCAAAGTAAACCAGTGCACCCCCCCCCCCCCCCCATTATACTTAATCATCAACAGACATTTGGTAATTGCAACACACAGTGTTCAAAGTAAACCAGTGCACCCCCCCCCCCCCCATTATACTTAATCATCAACAGACATTTGGTAATTGCAACACATAGTGTTCAAAGTAAACCAGTGCATCCCCCCCCCCCCATTATACTTAATCATCAACAGACATTTGGTAATTGCAACACACAGTGTTCAAAGTAAACCAGTGCACCCCCCCCCCCCCCCCCCCCCATTATACTTAATCATCAACAGACATTTGGTAATTGCAACACATAGTGTTCAAAGTAAACCAGTGCATCCCCCCCCCTCCCCCCATTATACTTAATCATCAACAGACCTTTGGTAATTGCAACACATAGTCTTCAAAGTAAACCAGTGCATCCCCCTCCCCCCCCCCCCCCCCCCCCCCCCCCCCATTAGCACCAAGGAATCGTTTAAAAATGCACTTTCCCACAGACAAGAGAGCACATACCGCGTCTTTTGATGTACCAGTCGTGGGGCACTGGTTGGGAAGGGGAAAAAAAATAAACAGAAAGACAATCACAGAATGAGTCCATCAGAAACACAAGGCAAACACATAATAGCAACTCTAGAAAACAACAACATGGTCTTTATGACGCGTGGAAACGAAATTTAAACTAACATAGCTGCTGTTTTACATTCACCAATGTCTAAATAAGTATTTAGTTATCATTAGTCCGTTAGGCCAGTCGTTTTTGATTAATAGGTTTACGGATCCGCCGAAGTTCATTAAAAAGTCCCGCTGGAAAAATAAAAATGCAAATCTACATTTTTTATTTTTTTTTACCTCCGTTCTGACCAAAAAAAAAAAAAAAAAAAAAAAAGTAATTCAAGGGTATTTTTCCCAAAATTATACTTGTCAAATCATATTCTGTCTTTGTTAAATTATTTATTCAGAAGTACGTTGCGTTTTGACTTTGCCGTGTACTGTGCGGGTGCACAGGTGCATGGCCACCATCTTGTTGTTGTTGTTATTGATACTTGCGGAAAGCGGCTATTTGTCGAAATCAGCATTTCAAGTAGCAGAATTGAACAGTTTATCGTAGTATGTCTGTATTCACTAATTCAACATCATAAATACATATCAAAAGTATAAATCAATAAGCATCTATGTATAATACAGTATTTATATGCCTGAATGCCAAAGCAGTAAAATTACGACATGTGCAGACCAATTTCTGTTGAATCCGGGTCGTTTCGCCCTAAAACCATTTCGAACCCTGTGTTGTTTCGCCCTTAGACCCGTTCACCCAGGGTTGGTTCGTTCTAAAATCTTATTCGTACGGAGTCGATTCGCCCCGATTATATATTTATTAGTGTAATTGTTTTGAAATAACATGAATATATCCACATTAGTTATTTAAACGAGATATAAATACTGTAAAACCCGGGAAGCAGAATGGTAGTGAATGAGAAAGTACATGCAACCACAAAATCCATTTGCAACATATATGTGTGTGTGTGTGTGTGTGTGTTTGTGTGTGTGTGTGTGTGTGTGTGTGTGTGTGTGTGTGTGTGTGTGTGTGTGTGTGTGTGTGTGTGTGTGTTCATGATGAATAATCTGGATTTGAAAAATTTCTTTTTTTCCCCTCCGACAGAAAAAAATTGGTCAGAAAAAAAAAAGAAAAAAAAAAAATGCATCCAAAACTTGTATTTTTATTTTTATTTCGACCACCTACATATATTTTGTGGATAAAAAATCCGTAAATCTTTTAATAAAAAATAGGTGGCCTTACAGTGATCCGTCTTCTCTCATCTCTAGCATAGCGGCGGCGCATTGTAAGGTCGTTTGTTTGCGGGAGGTTCGCGGTTCATTGTGATCAATGACTTCTTCTCAATTGATCAATGACTTCTTCTCAATTAATCAATGACTTCTTCTCAATTGATCAATGACTTCTTCTCAATTGATCAATGATTTCTTCTCAATTGATCAATGATTTGTTTTACATTTAGTCGTGCACGAATTACATTGGCTGCAATCACCGACCTCGGTGGCGCAGTGGTTAAGTGATCGGACTACAGGCTGGTAGGTACAGGGTTCGCAGTCCGATAACGGCTTCAATTCAGATCGAGTTGTTAAGGGCTCAATGGATAGGTGCAAGGCCACTACACCCTCTTCTCTCTCACCAACCACTAACCACTAACAGCTAACCTACTGTCCTGGACAGACAGCTCAGACGAGCGCTATACAACTTAGCTACGTTCCTCACCTCCCCCCCCCCCCCCCCCCCCCCCCTCCCTAATATAGTGGACAACTCTATCATCTAAGCCGTACACGAGTATTAGTTGTTATATTCAGTGCGGTGGCAACTCAAACACATGTTTAGTCCATGATAATCAATGGTTGTATCATCAATGTTATGGGCAAGTAAACAGTCGTGACGTACTTTTTAGCCAGTGGCTATATTCTCAGAGTGTGTATCATATGACGCAAATGCGTCGTATGCCAGTGTCAGATTACCAACTGCCAGCACAAAGTTGGCCAACTTTATGTTGTCACGACTTCTACGACTGTGATTGTTGCTAGTCTAAGCGCTCTTACGACTCGATTATCACCGTATGACCCGTTAGTTGTTAATATGAGCGCACTCGTCGTGCGGGTGTTGAGGAGTTGGTCAACTTCGTCGTGATAGTTGACAGTCTGAGCCTAGCATTAAATGATATGCAGTGTTTATATGAATGGCGTCATGATACACCGATGCATCTATGTATCACGATACTATCGCTGACCATAATATATACGATACCATTGCTTGTGTATCGTTTCATATTTTGACCATGTATTGATTCATATTTTAATTTCGTATTGAATTACCAAAACCAATTCGTACTGAGGTGTACTTAATGAAAGTTAGTTCCATCAAGAAAACCCCCCACATATGAAGTGACGTTTCCATACTTAAATGTGTGTTTTTTTCACTGTTTAACTTTTATCATATTTATTTCTTGTTTTAAAATAATTTCACGGAAGCTTTTGTTTTACACCGTGAATCAGGTGTGGTGATACCTTTAGCTATTTTCACACTGTGTTAATGATCTCACTTGTGCCGTACATAATAGATATTTGTTTTGAGATATTTTATTGATCAGAAAAAAAATGTCAAAAGGATTGCACAACAGGCAGAGCCTATATAAGTGCTCTCCTAAATAGACTTTGTGACGGCACGTAGCCTAGTGGTATAGCTCTCGCTTGATGCGCAGTCAGCCTAGGATTGGTCCTCGTCGGTGGACCATTTTGGTGACTGGTGTATCAAATGCCGTGGTATGTTGTGTCATGTCTGTGGAATGCTGCATATAAAAGATCCCTAGCTACTAATTGAACAATGTAGCGGGTTCCGGTGCACATAAAATTGCATGCCACGGCCTTTGACATGTCAGTCGTGTCCACTGAACAATCTAGCGGGTTCCGGTGCACATAAAATTGCATGTCACGGCTTTTGACATGTCAGTCGTGTCCACTGAACAATGTGTGGTGTTTTGAATAATTAAATAGGTTGGGTACGTGGCGTCCCGTTGAAAAGAATGATGGAAACATGAAACCAGAGAAAGTGTCTTTAATTATTTTTGTTTTCCTTATTTACAATCTGCAACACACAGAATCACAAGAACGACACAGCAGCTATATGTCATCGGGAGTGAAAATAATCACTCAGTAAAAAATATTCACACAGAGAAACAGAAACCTGGTCCATTATGACTTTTTTTTTTTTTACTTTCCTCATTTCCTTTTTGTTTGTGTGATCTCGTCAGACATTTTTTGTTTCAATATCATTATTCCCCTGCAAATATCTTCTATCCTTTTGTAAAAATATAATTATATTGTTTGCGAATCTTTTTATTCCTTTTGACGAACAAGTATCAAATTAGGACGAATTCATCTGGGATGGAAAATACTCAAAATCTCTAGCGGGCCTATTTATGGCAGTCATAATTACCTATTAGTGTTTAGCCTAAAGACAGTATGTCTAAATTGAATTTGGTGAGACGTCTCCGTAACGAAGACGAAATGGAACTGTCAGCGGTCTGATGCAATCAGCACACATACATTGTTTCTGTTAAAGTAGCATTTGAGCATGCTGAGTCGAGAGGAACACGAATTGCGCTCTGTGATAGAGCAGTGGATAGATCACTGACAATACATGCTGGTTTTCATAAACATTTGTAGCGCTTCTTAGATAACTGCAGACCAATATTCTTTTTTCTAATAGGATATAATTGCAAACAGTTACTGTCAGAGAAATAGATAAAGAGAAAAAAACACACACACATAGACAAGTACAGAGAGCGAGAGACAAACAGTCTTTAGAGGAAAAACACTTGTTTTCATTAACATCACTAGTATTTGTTGTGCAAGTCGAGAACAGCATGCTTGAACATTAAGTGGATATAAACCACGGAAATCCAACTGAAAGAGAAACAAGCATCGATTTCATTTCATGTCAACTTATTTTCGTGCGTATATCTAATTACGGTTCAAACACGCTGTCCTGGGCACACACCTCAGCTATCTGATTAGTTGTTAGTGGTTAGTGAGAGAGAAGAGGGTGTAGTTGTCTTACCCACTGAGTCGTTAAAACTCGCTCTGGGTGGGAGCCGGTACCGAGCTGTGAACCCAGTACCTTCCAGGCTTAGGTCCGATAGCTCAACCGAGGCCAGTCCAGTATTGGTTCCAGCCCAGGTTGAATGCACATCTCATGGAAAAGATGAAGGGCTCGAAACGGCCTGTGGCCGAGTCGCCAAATACGAGCAATGTCCTGTTTGGGCGACTTAAATATTAAAACAATTAATGGCGTTAATCGCCCAAATAATATTAGCTTCTTTAGAGCGATAACACATGAGCCACTATTAATATTTGTATTCCACATTAAAATCATGCTCGTGGTTCTCATACCATAACTTGCCAACATGCATTATACTTTTTTTGCCCATCATATTTGTTTTAGCGAGTTTCGAACCCTGAAGTTGTAAGCCTGTATCCACTTCTTTCTCACGGTTTGTTTCCATAGTTTATTGATTGTAGGTCCATTGTTTTTCTACACATTCCATGATTTTATTTTCAAACTTGACACATATAATTTTCATGAGCCACACACGCTGTTGTAGAATACTCGCTTGAAAGTTTAAAGCTGGTTTTGTTTAACGACACCACTAGATCACATTGATGTTTTAATCATCGGCTGTTGGATGTCAAACATTTGGTAACTTTGATCAATAGTCTTAGAGAGGAAACTCGCAATATTTTTCCATTAAAAACAAGCGATCATTTATATGCACCATCCCACAGACAGGATAGCACATGCCACGACCTTTGGTATGCCAGTCGTGGCTGGAACGAGAAATAGCCTAATGGGCCCACAGCCAGGGATCGATCCCAAACCGACCGTGAATCAAGCGAGCGCTTTAACATTGGTCTAAAGCTCTATTCTAACCGGCCGTGAGCGACGCGAGCGATGCGAGCGATTATTTTAGAAATCATTGATTTCCATTGCCGCATCCTAACTGCACGCGCGCGACGCGGCTTGTTAGGATAGAGCTTTAGTCTCGCCCCAATACTCGCTTGAGATGGACTATAAGATCGATTGTACTTGGTTGGCATGTGGGTAAGGACAGTATAGATACTTAAGCTGTATCCTAACCGACCGCGAGCGATTATTTTAGAAATCATTGATTACAATTGCCGTATCCTAACCGCACGCTTGCGACGCAACATGTAAATCTGTCGCGTCGCGCACGTGCAGTTAGAATGTGGCAATGGAAATCAATGATTTCTAAAATAACCACTCGCATCGCTTGCGTCGCTCGACGCCGGTTATAATAGAGCTTTAGAGAGGACACCCATTGCCGCCACTCTATATGCTACTGTTTTCGAATAACAGCAAATACTATGTTTTAGTACCCATATGGGCTCAAATATACAGGGTAATATTTTCTCGATCTCTGCACAGTGTGCAGATTGCATCTACAGCCACTGATTGGCTAGCTTAAAAATCACGACGTTTGGTTGGTTGCTTACCATGGCCGGGACTTCACTTTCATTCAGGGTCAGGGTAACAGTTTAACGTGCATATATGCCACGAAAGCTTCATACACGCCTGGCATGGGCTTAGTCTCTGACATTCGCCAGTGACTAAGTCCAGGACAAGGGGGGGGGGGGGTAAGTTTGAAGTGGGCAGCATTTGGAATAAAACCATTTAGTAAAAGTCCAGCGACTGCGCGGACCAAATAGTAGACACCAAGTAAGGGCCGTGTTCTCATTGGCTAAAGTTCGATTCCTTTGGTTCTACTTGTAAAAAAACCTAAGTCTACGGAGAATAACTGCACCGATAATCATGTCCGGACTAAGAATTTAAACCCAAACGTAAGTTTGACTGCTCGGCCTAAAAGGTTTTAAGGTGATTTGAGCAATTGAACGGGCACCAAAGTAAAATGTGTCGGACTATTTATAAAACAATAAACATAAGAATTTTGAGCCGCGGCCAAAAAGTTTTAAAGTCCAACTAAGCCCAAAAAAGGAGGTTACCTATCCTAGGTAAGGTTGGTTCTACTTCGGGGAGCCTGGAGTATCTCGGAGTGACGGCAGCTGGTCTTGTCGCTGACGTAGAGTCTTGACTACACTGGAATAACCGGGGCCGCAGACTGCTTTGAGCATCTTGTGGATAGATCTATTGTCGATCTTCCAAAACAAGATGCACTGCCTGTATGTCTGGTCCCTTCGGTGCGTGACGATTATTCCCTGCGTCCCACTGAAGATCTTGGTATGTAGCTCGTAGCTGCTGCCGTCATCCAATGTTTTCCAGTCAACATTGAGGAATCCTCCCCGAAGTCGGTGTGGTTCACGCGTGTCCCCCTACATGTACTGATGGAGTTGGCGATGAAGTCCACTGATGGAAAGGCTCCATTCGTCATCAACCGGGGGCGCGGCTTCCGGCGGCGGCTTAGTCTAGGCTGGCTGGGTGGTCGGTGGTCGCCTTCCTCTTCGCCGCCGCAACAACAAGTCCCTGTGACGACTCAACGGGAGCGGTCGGTATAATTGACCGCTGCACCTTAGTCGTCGTCCGTGGGGTGGAGGTGGAGGTCGGTGGTGTCACACTTGTCCGCTGGAACATCGCGATGTCCCGTTCGGAGTATGGCCGCTTTTGTTTTACACCGTGAATCAGGTGTGGTGATACCTTTAGCTATTTTCACACTGTGTTAATGATCTCACTTGTGCCGTACATAATAGATATTTGTTTTGAGATATTTTATTGATCAGAAAAAAAATGTCAAAAGGATTGCACAACAGGCAGAGCCTATATAAGTGCTCTCCTAAATAGACTTTGTGACGGCACGTAGCCTAGTGGTATAGCTCTCGCTTGATGCGCAGTCAGCCTAGGATTGGTCCTCGTCGGTGGACCATTTTGGTGACTGGTGTATCAAATGCCGTGGTATGTTGTGTCATGTCTGTGGAATGCTGCATATAAAAGATCCCTAGCTACTAATTGAACAATGTAGCGGGTTCCGGTGCACATAAAATTGCATGCCACGGCCTTTGACATGTCAGTCGTGTCCACTGAACAATCTAGCGGGTTCCGGTGCACATAAAATTGCATGTCACGGCTTTTGACATGTCAGTCGTGTCCACTGAACAATGTGTGGTGTTTTGAATAATTAAATAGGTTGGGTACGTGGCGTCCCGTTGAAAAGAATGATGGAAACATGAAACCAGAGAAAGTGTCTTTAATTATTTTTGTTTTCCTTATTTACAATCTGCAACACACAGAATCACAAGAACGACACAGCAGCTATATGTCATCGGGAGTGAAAATAATCACTCAGTAAAAAATATTCACACAGAGAAACAGAAACCTGGTCCATTATGACTTTTTTTTTTTTTACTTTCCTCATTTCCTTTTTGTTTGTGTGATCTCGTCAGACATTTTTTGTTTCAATATCATTATTCCCCTGCAAATATCTTCTATCCTTTTGTAAAAATATAATTATATTGTTTGCGAATCTTTTTATTCCTTTTGACGAACAAGTATCAAATTAGGACGAATTCATCTGGGATGGAAAATACTCAAAATCTCTAGCGGGCCTATTTATGGCAGTCATAATTACCTATTAGTGTTTAGCCTAAAGACAGTATGTCTAAATTGAATTTGGTGAGACGTCTCCGTAACGAAGACGAAATGGAACTGTCAGCGGTCTGATGCAATCAGCACACATACATTGTTTCTGTTAAAGTAGCATTTGAGCATGCTGAGTCGAGAGGAACACGAATTGCGCTCTGTGATAGAGCAGTGGATAGATCACTGACAATACATGCTGGTTTTCATAAACATTTGTAGCGCTTCTTAGATAACTGCAGACCAATATTCTTTTTTCTAATAGGATATAATTGCAAACAGTTACTGTCAGAGAAATAGATAAAGAGAAAAAACACACACACATAGACAAGTACAGAGAGCGAGAGACAAACAGTCTTTAGAGGAAAAACACTTGTTTTCATTAACATCACTAGTATTTGTTGTGCAAGTCGAGAACAGCATGCTTGAACATTAAGTGGATATAAACCACGGAAATCCAACTGAAAGAGAAACAAGCATCGATTTCATTTCATGTCAACTTATTTTCGTGCGTATATCTAATTACGGTTCAAACACGCTGTCCTGGGCACACACCTCAGCTATCTGATTAGTTGTTAGTGGTTAGTGAGAGAGAAGAGGGTGTAGTTGTCTTACCCACTGAGTCGTTAAAACTCGCTCTGGGTGGGAGCCGGTACCGAGCTGTGAACCCAGTACCTTCCAGGCTTAGGTCCGATAGCTCAACCGAGGCCAGTCCAGTATTGGTTCCAGCCCAGGTTGAATGCACATCTCATGGAAAAGATGAAGGGCTCGAAACGGCCTGTGGCCGAGTCGCCAAATACGAGCAATGTCCTGTTTGGGCGACTTAAATATTAAAACAATTAATGGCGTTAATCGCCCAAATAATATTAGCTTCTTTAGAGCGATAACACATGAGCCACTATTAATATTTGTATTCCACATTAAAATCATGCTCGTGGTTCTCATACCATAACTTGCCAACATGCATTATACTTTTTTTGCCCATCATATTTGTTTTAGCGAGTTTCGAACCCTGAAGTTGTAAGCCTGTATCCACTTCTTTCTCACGGTTTGTTTCCATAGTTTATTGATTGTAGGTCCATTGTTTTTCTACACATTCCATGATTTTATTTTTCAAACTTGACACATATAATTTTCATGAGCCACACACGCTGTTGTAGAATACTCGCTTGAAAGTTTAAAGCTGGTTTTGTTTAACGACACCACTAGATCACATTGATGTTTTAATCATCGGCTGTTGGATGTCAAACATTTGGTAACTTTGATCAATAGTCTTAGAGAGGAAACTCGCAATATTTTTCCATTAAAAACAAGCGATCATTTATATGCACCATCCCACAGACAGGATAGCACATGCCACGACCTTTGGTATGCCAGTCGTGGCTGGAACGAGAAATAGCCTAATGGGCCCACAGCCAGGGATCGATCCCAAACCGACCGTGAATCAAGCGAGCGCTTTAACATTGGTCTAAAGCTCTATTCTAACCGGCCGTGAGCGACGCGAGCGATGCGAGCGATTATTTTAGAAATCATTGATTTCCATTGCCGCATCCTAACTGCACGCGCGCGACGCGGCTTGTTAGGATAGAGCTTTAGTCTCGCCCCAATACTCGCTTGAGATGGACTATAAGATCGATTGTACTTGGTTGGCATGTGGGTAAGGACAGTATAGATACTTAAGCTGTATCCTAACCGACCGCGAGCGATTATTTTAGAAATCATTGATTACAATTGCCGTATCCTAACCGCACGCTTGCGACGCAACATGTAAATCTGTCGCGTCGCGCACGTGCAGTTAGAATGTGGCAATGGAAATCAATGATTTCTAAAATAACCACTCGCATCGCTTGCGTCGCTCGACGCCGGTTATAATAGAGCTTTAGAGAGGACACCCATTGCCGCCACTCTATATGCTACTGTTTTCGAATAACAGCAAATACTATGTTTTAGTACCCATATGGGCTCAAATATACAGGGTAATATTTTCTCGATCTCTGCACAGTGTGCAGATTGCATCTACAGCCACTGATTGGCTAGCTTAAAAATCACGACGTTTGGTTGGTTGCTTACCATGGCCGGGACTTCACTTTCATTCAGGGTCAGGGTAACAGTTTAACGTGCATATATGCCACGAAAGCTTCATACACGCCTGGCATGGGCTTAGTCTCTGACATTCGCCAGTGACTAAGTCCAGGACAAGGGGGGGGGGGGGGGTAAGTTTGAAGTGGGCAGCATTTGGAATAAAACCATTTAGTAAAAGTCCAGCGACTGCGCGGACCAAATAGTAGACACCAAGTAAGGGCCGTGTTCTCATTGGCTAAAGTTCGATTCCTTTGGTTCTACTTGTAAAAAAACCTAAGTCTACGGAGAATAACTGCACCGATAATCATGTCCGGACTAAGAATTTAAACCCAAACGTAAGTTTGACTGCTCGGCCTAAAAGGTTTAAGGTGATTTGAGCAATTGAACGGGCACCAAAGTAAAATGTGTCGGACTATTTATAAAACAATAAACATAAGAATTTTGAGCCGCGGCCAAAAAGTTTTAAAGTCCAACTAAGCCCAAAAAAGGAGGTTACCTATCCTAGGTAAGGTTGGTTCTACTTCGGGGAGCCTGGAGTATCTCGGAGTGACGGCAGCTGGTCTTGTCGCTGACGTAGAGTCTTGACTACACTGGAATAACCGGGGCCGCAGACTGCTTTGAGCATCTTGTGGATAGATCTATTGTCGATCTTCCAAAACAAGATGCACTGCCTGTATGTCTGGTCCCTTCGGTGCGTGACGATTATTCCCTGCGTCCCACTGAAGATCTTGGTATGTAGCTCGTAGCTGCTGCCGTCATCCAATGTTTTCCAGTCAACATTGAGGAATCCTCCCCGAAGTCGGTGTGGTTCACGCGTGTCCCCCTACATGTACTGATGGAGTTGGCGATGAAGTCCACTGATGGAAAGGCTCCATTCGTCATCAACCGGGGGCGCGGCTTCCGGCGGCGGCTTAGTCTAGGCTGGCTGGGTGGTCGGTGGTCGCCTTCCTCTTCGCCGCCGCAACAACAAGTCCCTGTGACGACTCAACGGGAGCGGTCGGTATAATTGACCGCTGCACCTTAGTCGTCGTCCGTGGGGTGGAGGTGGAGGTCGGTGGTGTCACACTTGTCCGCTGGAACATCGCGATGTCCCGTTCGGAGTATGGCCGATCCGGGGATGCGGGAGCCGATGACTGTCGCGTCCTCTCCGGAGAACTCGGCGGGGGCGGCGACGCAGAAGGGACCGCCGCTGGCGGTTGAGCCGCCAGCTTTGTCTCTCCCCCCCCCCTGGGCCGTCCCTAGCGCGGATTTCTTCTTCCTCCTTCCTCTTCCGGTCCCTCCTTTCCTCTTCTTTGGAGGCGGGTCACCATATACCAAAGACACGGTCGCCCGTGACCCGGTATAGGTGACCCGAAACTCCAACAGAGTACCAAAGCTGGCTATCAGGTGGGGGGGGGGGGGGGGGGGGGGGGGCAGGTCGAGAGCGCACGTAGACACGTCTACTCGCATCGAATAATATTTCCATTCACGAGTCAGATTACACATACGTTATACGATCTACAAATATTTACAAAAACAAATGGTCTCATTTGTTTCGTAAACATGAAATCGTATATTGTCATAAGCAGCAGCTTTAATAATATATAAAAATAATTATTTTCAGATGCAAATACAGTTGTATTATTGCGTACTGTAAACATTTGGCTGTAAAAAGAACGCCGTTATGCAATGACGTCACTTACATTATGTCAGGCAATGCGCGTAAGATTATATGACGTAATGGCTGATGGCTTTGTTGTAGACTGCAAAGGAATGTTTACATTAAAATCAGTTAAAATTTACAATGGGTAATAAAGAGAATAACCAACTCGCTATGAGGAGTTACGAATTATTTGTCCCTTGTGAAAGAATGTTGTAAACCCTCGCCAAAGCCTCGGGTTTACAACAGTCATTCACTCGGGCAGATAATTAATAATTCCTCGTAGCGAGTTAGTTATTCTCTAAATATACGCCATCATACAGACAGGATAGTAAACACCACGGCCTTTTTAGCAGATCTGGGGTACTGGCTGGCACTGGCGGAACAAGTCACCAGTTTTCTTTTTATTGGGGGCCCAACCCATATTGGAAGGGGGGGGGGGGTTGTGGGGCAACCCACACAATGTATGTATGTATGCCCCCGCGATACGCCACCTCCTGCTGGATCGAGAAATAGCCTAATGGGCCCTAATCGATCCTAGATTCAGCGCTTATAAGTCGAGCGCTTTACTACCGAACTACATCCCGCCTCTGAGCCATAATAGTCTTTAATAATAATAATTAAATTGTAGCGATGAGTTTGAGCATGGACGTCATACTTCTGAGGTATTACATAACCATGGTATTTAAATGACCTATTTATACCAGCTTGAGTTTGTGAGCATTATGGCTGGACGTCATACCGGTTATGTCACGACACTTAATCCACACCAGTGACGTTACACTACTGTTCTAGGTGTAGATTATATTTCAATCATCGACACCTGCGAAACAATGCAATTTGAACTTTGTATGCTTTCAGGTCAGGGATTCCAACCCAATACTAACAGAACTTGCACAATGTAAACAAGTACAACGCTTTAGTTCACGAGGCCAAGCATCTGCATCATCAAATGAACATGTAAGTTATGCCTCATATTTCAGAGAGAGAGAGAGAGAGAGAGAGAGAGAGAGAGAGAGAGAGAGAGAGAGAGAGAGAGAGAGAGAGAGAGCGCGCACCTACCCATTGAGTCGTTAAAACTCGCTCTGGGTGGGAGCCGGTACCTAGCTGTGAACCCTGTATGTACGAGCCTTACGTCCGATGGATTAACCACGACGCCACCAAGGCCGGTTAAGCCTCATAAACCTGATACTAAAGTACTAATCAAACTTATCCCCAGGTGATTTTCCAGTCTTATATATTAGTTATGAAAATCTCTGGAATAAAAACCATAAAAATGTGTCCGTATTATCATGACCTGTTACGGTATTCAAAAAACCAGTAAAAAAAATGACAATAAATGACCTGTTATAGATAGAAATATGAGATTTATTTACAATTTTACTGCAAAACATATGTAATTTGAAACAGACTATAACACCCAGGTTGATATGGATTACACCTGACAGGTGAAATCACAAGTACTAAATGTAAGAATACATAGCAGTCCAGCATATTTAATCAAATAACTAAACTAATTATATACATTTGCTACCAACAAAATAATCAATGTGCTAATAACCAATTTGTTCCAATCTTAATCTGACAAAGCAATATATTGAACTTCATTGTATTGGAAGTCATCGGTCTACAGGCTGGTAGGTACTGGGTTCGGATCCCAGTCGAGGCATGGGATTTTTAATCCAGATACTGACTCCAAACCCTGAGTGAGTGTTCCGCAAGGCTCAATGGGTAGGCGTAAACCACTTGCACCGACCAGTGATCCATAACTGGTTCAACAAAGGCCATGGTTTGTGCTATCCTGCCTGTGGGAAGCGCAAATAAAAGATCCCTTGCTGCTAATCGGAAAGAGTAGCCCATGTTGTGGCGACAGCGGGTTTCCTCTCAAAATCTGTGTGGTCCTTAACCATATGTTTGAGGCCATATTACCGTAAATAAAATGTGCTGAGTGCGTCGTTAAATAAAACATGTCTTTCATTGTATTGGAAAGGACAGGTGTATTATTTCTGCTATCAATGTCCACCTGGGTGTTATAGTTTGTTTTGCAGTAAAATTGTAAATATGTGACAATATGTGACGATATGTGACGATACACAGTCGGTAATTTCCGTAAATGTTTTTTGTTTGTTTGTTTGTTTGGGTTGTTTTGTTTTTTTTAATTGAAAAAGACGTCACTACATACGTTGAGCTACTGTATATTTCAAAGTTTAATAAACTTCATTGTGTGCCATTCATCTGTAACAGATAAATATCAACATCCACTGAGGGAATTCGAACAACGGACTCTCAGTACAGGTGTATTATTTCTGCTCTCAATGTCAACCTGGGTGTTATAGTCTGTTTCAAATTACATATGTTTTGCAGTAAAATTGTAAATGTGTGACAATATGTGACGATAATGTTGAAGCTGTTGTTAATAATATATTATGATACGTATCGTGATATGGGGGAACATTTCATAGTACACATTCCTATTAAAAAAAAAAAAAAAAAAAAAAACCCAAACAACAACAACAAAAAACAACCCTGTGGACGAATTGTGAAAAAGTAATTTTTGGTTGGAGACAAATTATTCCGATTTCATTAGTAGATGAATTGTATATGGACGAAATGTACTTTGGCGAATAATCCGGGTATTATAAAGATGGGCCACTTAAGTAATGGAGAATGTACGAGGGTATGTTGATTCTTGAAAAATAATTCACGAGACCCGTAGTGGCCAGTTAATTATTTTTTCATGAATCTACACTTCCGAGTGCATTCTCCAACTTAATCCATTGTTCATTAAATAGAGAATAATACATGAGTGGCCGTTAGATACCATTTATCTCACAACGAGTTGTTTTAAAACGTATCTAACGAGCGAACGCGAGTTTTGTTACGTTTTTAAACAACGAGTTGTGAGATAAATGGTATCTTACGAACTTACGAACTTAAAATGGCAAAGAATACATAAAAAAAACGCTAATAACCCCAAACCATAGGATCCTTTCTGACCTAATCTGAACTGAGTAGTTAATAGTCTAAAGCTGAGATTCCTTTTGTCCGGTTGCGTTTGCGGCTCCGTTTACGACTCCGTTTGCGGTTGAGTTTACAATACGTTTTGAGTGAATCCATTTGACGGCAAAGTATGCGTTTATACAGCTTTTTGGGATTCCCCTAAATTACCGCACGGCAAAACGGATGAATCGCCCCACGGAGCGATTGAAATAAGCGCATGCAGTTTCGGATAACTAAACGCAAACGGACCGCACTAATGGAATCACTCTCACCTGGAACAAGCTGGCTTGATTAAACCGCACCGCACCGCAAACGGAGCCGCAAACGCAACCGGACAAAAGGAATCTCAGCTTAAAACTCCTTAAACGGTTAAGAAGAGAATTTGTATAATGCTTTCCGGATTTTTTGTCGGGTGAGTGTTGGGCACTGTATACCAATAAAACCTACTAATTCACAATGAGTGTCGGGGGATTGTTGGGCGCTGTATACCAATAAAACCTACTAATTCACAATGAGTGTCGGGGGAGTGTTGGGCGCTGTATACCAATACAACCTACTAATTCACAATGAGTGTCGGGTGAGTGTTGGGCACTGTATACCAATACAACCTACTAATTCACAATGAGTGTTGGGGGAGTGTTGGGCGCTGTATACCAATAAAACCTACTAATTCACAATGAGTGTTGGGGGAGTGTTGGGCGCTGTATACCAATACAACCTACTAATTCACAATGAGTGTCGGGGGAGTGTTGGGCGCTGGTTACCAATACAACGTACTAATTCACAATGAGTGTCGGGGGAGTGTTGGGCACTGTATACCAGTAAAACCTACTAATTCACAATGAGTGTCTGGTGAGTGTTGGGCACTGTATACCAATACAACGTACTAATTCACAATGAGTGTCGGGTGAGTGTTGGGCACTGTATACCAGTAAAACCTACTAATTCACAATGAGTGTCTGGGGAGTGTTGGGCACTGTATACCAATAAAACCTACTAATTCACAATGAGTGTCGGGGGAGTGTTGGTCACTGTATACCAATACAACGTACTAATTCACAATGAGTGTATGGTGAGTGTTGGTCACTGTATACCAATACAACGTACTAATTCACAATGAGTGTCGGGTGAGTGTTGGTCACTGTATACCAATACAACGTACTAATTCACAATGAGTGTCGGGTGAGTGTTGGTCACTGTATACCAATACAACGTACTAATTCACAATGAGTGTCGGGTGAGTGTTGGGCACTGTATACCAATACAACGTACTAATTCACAATAAGTGTCGGGTGAGTGTTGGTCACTGTATACCAATACAACCTACTAATTCACAATGAGTGTCGGGTGAGTGTTGGTCACTGTATACCAATACAACGTACTAATTCACAATGAGTGTCGGGTGAGTGTTGGGCACTGTATACCAATACAACGTACTAATTCACAATGAGTGTCTGGTGAGTGTTGGGCACTGTATACCAATACAACGTACTAATTCACAATGATTGTCGGGTGAGTGTTGGTCACTGTATACCAATACAACCTACTAATTCACAATGAGTGTCGGGTGAGTGTTGGTCACTGTATACCAATACAACGTACTAATTCACAATGAGTGTCGGGTGAGTGTTGGGCACTGTATACCAATACAACGTACTAATTCACAATGAGTGTCTGGTGAGTGTTGGGCACTGTATACCAATACAACGTACTAATTCACAATGAGTGTAGGGGGAGTGTTGGGCGCTGTATACCAATACAAGCTACTAATTCACAATGAGTGTCGGGGGAGTGTTGGGCGCTGTATACCAATACAACGTACTAATTCACAATGAGTGTCTGGTGAGTGTTGGGCGCTGTATACCAATACAACCTACTAATTCACAATGAGTGTCGGGGGAGTGTCGGGCGCTGTATACCAATACAACCTACTAATTCACAATGAGTGTCGGGGGAGTGTTGGGCGCTGTATACCAATACAACGTACTAATTCACAATGAGTGTCGGGGGAGTGTTGGACGCTGTATACCAATACAACCTACTAATTCACAATGAGTGTCGGGGGAGTGTTGGGCACTGTATACCAATACAACCTACTAATTCACAATGAGTGTCGGGGGAGTGTTGGGCGCTGTATACCAATACAACGTACTAATTCACAATGAGTGTCGGGGGAGTGTTGGGCACTGTATACCAGTAAAACCTACTAATTCACAATGAGTGTCTGGTGAGTGTTGGGCACTGTATACCAATACAACGTACTAATTCACAATGAGTGTCGGGTGAGTGTTGGGCACTGTATACCAATAAAACCTACTAATTCACAATGAGTGTCGGGGGAGTGTCTGTATACCAGTAAAACCTACTAATTCACAATGAGTGTCTGGTGAGTGTTGGGCACTGTATACCAATAAAACCTACTAATTCACAATGAGTGTCGGGGGAGTGTTGGTCACTGTATACCAATACAACCTACTAATTCACAATGAGTGTCTGGTGAGTGTTGGGCACTGTATACCAATACAACGTACTAATTCACAATGAGTGTCGGGGGAGTGTTGGGCGCTGTATACCAATACAACGTACTAATTCACAATGAGTGTCGGGTGAGTGTTGGTCACTGTATACCAATACAACCTACTAATTCACAATGAGTGTCGGGTGAGTGTTGGTCACTGTATACCAATACAACGTACTAATTCACAATGAGTGTCGGGTGAGTGTTGGGCACTGTATACCAATACAACGTACTAATTCACAATTAGTGTCTGGTGAGTGTTGGGCACTGTATACCAATACAACGTACTAATTCACAATGAGTGTCGGGTGAGTGTTGGGCACTGTATACCAATACAACGTACTAATTCACAATGAGTGTCTGGTGAGTGTTGGGCACTGTATACCAATACAACGTACTAATTCACAATGAGTGTCGGGTGAGTGTTGGGCACTGTATACCAATACAACGTACTAATTCACAATGAGTGTCGGGTGAGTGTTGGGCACTGTATACCAATACAACGTACTAATTCACAATAAGTGTCGGGTGAGTGTTGGTCACTGTATACCAATACAACCTACTAATTCACAATGAGTGTCGGGTGAGTGTTGGTCACTGTATACCAATACAACCTACTAATTCACAATGAGTGTCGGGTGAGTGTTGGGCACTGTATACCAATACAACGTACTAATTCACAATGAGTGTCTGGTGAGTGTTGGGCACTGTATACCAATACAACGTACTAATTCACAATGAGTGTCGGGTGAGTGTTGGTCACTGTATACCAATACAACGTACTAATTCACAATGAGTGTCGGGTGAGTGTTGGTCACTGTATACCAATACAACGTACTAATTCACAATGAGTGTCGGGTGAGTGTTGGGCACTGTATACCAATACAACCTACTAATTCACAATGAGTGTTGGGGGAGTGTTGGGCGCTGTATACCAATACAACGTACTAATTCACAATGAGTGTAGGGGGAGTGTTGGGCGCTGTATACCAATACAAGCTACTAATTCACAATGAGTGTCGGGGGAGTGTTGGGCGCTGTATACCAATACAACGTACTAATTCACAATGAGTGTCTGGTGAGTGTTGGGCGCTGTATACCAATACAACCTACTAATTCACAATGAGTGTTGGGGGAGTGTCGGGCGCTGTATACCAATACAACCTACTAATTCACAATGAGTGTCGGGGGAGTGTCGGGCGCTGTATACCAATACAACCTACTAATTCACAATGAGTGTCGGGGGAGTGTCGGGCGCTGTATACCAATACAACGTACTAATTCACAATGAGTGTCGGGGGAGTGTCGGGCGCTGTATACCAATACAACGTACTAATTCACAATGAGTGTCTGGTGAGTGTTGGGCACTGTATACCAATACAACGTACTAATTCACAATGAGTGTCTGGGGAGTGTTGGTCACTGTATACCAATACAACGTACTAATTCACAATGAGTGTCGGGGGAGTGTTGGTCACTGTATACCAATACAACGTACTAATTCACAATGAGTGTCGGGGGAGTGTTGGTCACTGTATACCAGTAAAACCTACTAATTCACAATGAGTGTCGGGGGAGTGTTGGGCACTGTATACCAGTAAAACCTACTAATTCACAATGAGTGTCGGGGGAGTGTTGGGCACTGTATACCAGTAAAACCTACTAATTCACAATGAGTGTCGGGGGAGTGTTGGGCACTGTATACCAGTAAAACCTACTAATTCACAATAAGTGTCGGGTGAGTGTTGGGCGCTGTATACCAGTAAAACCTACTAATTCACAATGAGTATCGGGTGAGTGTTGGGCACTGTATACCAATACAACGTACTAATTCACAATAAGTGTCGGGGGAGTGTTGGGCACTGTATACCAGTAAAACCTACTAATTCACAATGAGTGTCGGGGGAGTGTCGGGCGCTGTATACCAATACAACGTACTAATTCACAATCAGTGTCCTCTTGATACGTGGGCGAGACGTAGCCCAGTCGTAAAAGCGCTCGTTTGATGCGCGGATGGTTTGGGATCGATCCCCGTCGGTGGGTCTTTTGGTCTACTTCTCGCTCCAGCCAGTGCACCACGACTGGTACATCAAAGGCCGTGATATGTACTATCCTGTCTATGGGATGGTGCATAATATAATAAAAGATCCCTTGCTGCTAACGAAAAGAGTAGCCCATGAAGTGGCGACAGCGGGTATTCTATCTCAATATGTCTTGTCCTTAACAATATGTCCGATGTCATATAGCCGTAAATACAATGTGTTGAGTGCGTCGTTAAAGAAATCATGTCCTTCCTTCCTCTTGATACGCAATGAATAGCTAGCTGTACGTACTTAGGCATACGGGGTCCCATTGTTGTAAGAGGGTAGGCTGATTTTTACGAGAATTAAACGAAAATGCCAATATGCGGATAACAAGATATTTTGTTTTCAATTTAGCAATTTATTGCCAAACAGCTATATAGAGCTGCAGACGAATAACTACGCATTGTGCATGGATTACAGGCCAACTAATTTTTCCCGAATATCGGTAATTCAGGGTTTCTGCCAGAGGGTAAAACGGGTATGCCGCCATACCCAAATGTTTTGGCAGATTTTATTTTAAGTTAACTTTTTCACCAAATTAATGACTCTTATCATTATTGTGTGATTTTCGTAACCCTAATCCTAAGCTTAACCTATTGTCTTTTTTGTGGGTGGCCCCCATACCGGTACTAAACAAATATATAATTTTAGACAAAATGTAATGTGGGTCAAGTGTTCAGGTCATGGATGCAGTGTACAGAAAATAGATCCTCAAAATTATTCTTGTTTAAATCTACCGAGCTACGCCCGTGTCATAATTGTCTCATAAACGCAATTTGGTTTGTGAAAAGGTCACCTTTGATGTCGTGAAGTTGCATTTAGATGACTGTTATTGCCAAAACAAACAACAAGAAAGTCGATCAAAGTAATATTGCGACATCAACCGCTTGCAGCTGTCTGCCATTTTTCTTTGATGTTTGTTTTTTAAGCGGGTTTTGCACTTCTGGCTTATACGTTAGTTGTTTTAATTTGTTTATAGATAATCATTAATATATACATGTATGTACTTTAATAATTTAAAATCACTTTTGACTTCAGGTTTATTTAAAGGCATACTGTCACAGATGTAAGGACCTTATTTCTCTAAAAATGAAAAATAAATCAAAATTACATTAATTTTTACAGACCAAATCTAGCTATTGCATCACGTTAACTACACCACGATAGAGTGAAATCCATGTCAACCTTCTCAGCAATGTTAGTTTTTGAATTATGGACCATTGCCATAATTCAATTATTTTTACAAAATATCATTAATAAGTGGAATATGGTGGTTACGTATAAAGTACATTTAGGGACAAATCAAACCCATATATATATATATATATATTTTAAGTAATACTTTGTTAGGCCATGTAATAGGTCAGTGGTCTGTGACAATATGTCTTTAAGAAATTGTTTAAGGCTGGTTCAAAGGAGAGTGTATTTATCCTCCTTACTTAGTGTCTGCCTGAATGAACTTCCTGTAAGCGTGAAGTCTGCAAGTTTTAATTTTTGAAAGTCTACAGGTCACGACGTAACCGATTCGAGGTTCGCGTAAATTTAATTTTGCGTAACCGGCACGCGAACAGAACGGCGATTCGCGAGAAATATTGTGCCCTGCCTTAGCAAGTGACTTGAAAAAAACTAAAGTGCTACAAAAGTATTATTTATCAATTTTTAATATACATGAGAAGTATACGTTTGCATTTACTCATTTTTTTCTTCACATAAAAGGGCCGATTTAAAATAGTTTGTTCCCATATCGTTAGAGGAAGACATAAATCTCATGCCTCACACAAAGTTTCTGTTTGTTTGTTGTTGTTGTTTTTTGTTTAACAACACAACTAGAGCATATTGATTTATTAATAATCGGCTATTGGGGTGTCAAATGTTTGACACATAGTCTTAGAGAGGAAACCCGGTACATTTTTCCATTAGTAGCAAAGGATCTTTTATATACACCATCCCACATACAGGATAACACATACCACAGCCGTTGATATTCTAGTCGAGGTGCACTGGTTGGATCGAAAAATAGCCCAATGTGCCCATAATTGACGGTGACCGTTCCTAAACTGACAGCGCATCAAGCGAGTGCTTTACGACTGGGCTACGTCCCGCCCCAGTCTTAAATCGAACTTAAAGGAGAACAGTCTTCCACTCCCCTCATTAAAACCTGTCACCGTAGGGTCTGATTTAAGCTAGTCAGTCCTATGAACGTTAGGGGAAAGAAGACCCCTCACCCAAGATGCATGCGCATTTGTTTACGTCTGATATCAATTTTGTCTCTGTCAGTATGGGGTGGGGGGTGGGGGGTGGGGGGGATTAAGAGGGGGTGGGGGTGGAGGAGATGTGGTCCAGTGGTAAAGCGCTCGCTCGATGGTGCGCCCACTAGGATATTTCTCGTTCGAGCCAGTGCACCACAACTGATATATCAAATATCATGGTATGTGTTATCATGTCTGTTTGATGGTGCATATGAAAGATTCCTTGTTACTAATGGAACACACATGTTGCGGGTTTCCTCTCTAAGATTATTTGTCGAAATTACTAAATGTTTGACAACCAATAGCTGATGATTATTACATCAGTGTGCTCTAGTGGTTTCGTTAGACAAAACAAACTTTAACTTTAAATGCTTTAAACGCTTTACCGCATGGCTACATCCCGCCACCAGCATTTACATGAGTGAAGAGTGAAAACAAATATTGCAATATGGCAATAACTGCCTAAATTAACATATATAGGTATGTCCTCACGCACCTATAATGTGTCAATGACACGAACATGAATGCATTAGTCGGTGAAGTTACATTAATTCTGACACTCGGAGAGCCGAGTCCAGGAAAAATAATATAATATTATTAGTCGGCGTAGTAGCGTTATCTCCTCTCTGAATAATTGATGAGGCTAGGTTGCTTGTAGACACCATGCCAGTACTTTTTTCCTCTGGGGCATTTGTAAATTGTGTTCAGACTTAAATAATGAAAAGCCAAATGATAGTAAGACAATTATTCGGGTTTTCGCTAGTAGCTTTTGTTCGTGTCGAAGGACCTTTAGTCGCAAAGTTATAAATTATATGAATATACGTGTATGACAATAATAATAATAATAATAATAATAATAATAATAATAATAATGCAATGCAATACAATACAATATAATATATACGCACGGCCGTTTTAACAACTTCGCATCGTTCTGACGGCTTCCCCTCTTTTGATCCGCACTGCCGACAGTCTTGTTTGTACTTACCCGATGCCGCATTTCGTAAGGGCCTACATGTATTTAGTACTTAGATCCAGTCGACTACTGTACACAGTCGACTTTCGTGCTAAATGTTGCCTACAAAGATGAACTTCATAAATACAACCCTAATGGATGTCGCCATATTTGTTACTTAACACAGAAGTGTATATAGCTTCGGCTAACGAAGGCTGGCTAGTTACACAGTGGTCATATTTTGGGGGACAAGCCTAGTGCAAGGGCATCACGCTCTATCTAACCTACCCCGTACTACACACGGTTATTTCTAGTAAATGAATTATTAAAAATGACGAAATAACGACGGAAAGAATGAAAGATAGAAAGAAAAAAGAAAGAAAGAAAGAAAGAAAGAAGAAAGGAAAGAAAGAAAGAAGAAAAAAAAGAAAAGAAAAGAAAAGAAAAGAAACGCAAATATTATGTTAGTGTTCTTTCATTTATTTTCGATTATTCGTTTTAAATCCCACTAGTTTTGTGTCTACGTCCTATATATGTATATACTGAACAAAATAAGAAACTTCCGCTAACTTTGCTTGAACATAACTTGATGAAAACAAACCGGGGGAATAATTGTTATATATGCGTTTAAAGAGTGTTCCATGATGCATCGTTTGGTGCAAAAATCATGGCCATAGGTTAAGAGAAACTGGGAGAAACGTTGACCAAGTGTGGTAGGGGTTAAAAATAAAAACACCCACTTAATAACTGGTATGACCACCTCTTGAATTGACCACTGCAGTGCATCGCAGGCGCATAGAATTGACTAAAGTGTTGATTTCTGCCTGTGGAATATTGTTCCATTCCTGAATGAGCGCTTGACGAAGTTCGTTGACGTTAGCGGGTGGGTTGGAACGACGCCTCAATCGTCTGTCCAGACTATCCCAGGCATGCTCGATGGGGTTGAGATCAGGACTTTTAGTGGGCCAGTCATCAATGAAA